>NC_051222.1:36893175-37168175 GCF_015220715.1 Pygocentrus nattereri | reverse complement strand
GATCAGTTCCTTTTATCGATGCCAGCACGTTTTTCTCAGAGCTGCTCATGCTTCATGATGTTAGACTTTGCATCTGCACTGCTGGGAACTTGCGGAGGGGAAGTGGCTTCTTTTGACAAAAACAGTGACAACAGTGTTGCTTGCAATGTCAGTAGTCTATGTCATGTCTGGAGGGTTGAAACACCAGCATTATGCTGACATTTTTGTTTATCTTTCAACACAACTGGACTAGATGGACTAAAATTCCAGGACGGGCCAAGTAGTTGACACTCTACTTAGAAGTTCCACCTCTTACTAACCAAATAAACCAGTAGCAAGGGCAAATATGCCTGTCATGACAACGTTAGTGCCACAGAGGCAGGCTTAGCAGATTCTTTCTTTGACTAAGAAAACCAAAATAAAAGCAAATATGATGGAAAATAAATCTCACCAGTGACCTGTAGCTGGATCTGTGTGTAGAGGGAATAATAACCGTCTGACTGCTGGCTCTTCCACACCCCACAGAAATAAACTACTAAATCAGCTTCTCTCACGTCACTGATCCTCACACTGAAAGCTTTAGAGCTTCTGTCCTCAGAGATGGAGAATCTGCCTCTCTGGACTTTCGGAGACGGTTTTCCAGTGTTAGTGATCTCAGTGAAGGAGCGATTCTCCAGTTTGAAGAAGACTTTGTCGTTTTCCTCAAACAGGTCTGGATATTTACATTTGACAGTAACGTTCTCCCCCAGATAAGTGTTCACTGCTGCTGTTCCCCCACAACAACCTGTCAATCATAAATAAACAAACATGAACTACAGTTCATCAGCTCAGCAGCCTGTTTGAGAGCAGAGCCTTGTGTATGGCCTTTTTTTCATGTTTTTTATTCCAAACAGCTTAAAAAGGTTAATATTCTCACCCTGTTTAACTTTCAGCTCTATTTCCTTCTTCTTACTCTTTTCTTCTTTCACTCCGAATTCATACTTTGCAGCATCTTCTGGCTTCAGTTCTCTGATCCACACTGTAAACTTTCCTTCTGTGTTTTCATTCAGGGAGAATCGTCCATGATCAAAACTCTTATTTCCACTCTGATCATTAATTATGTCTATACATCCGTTTCGTACCTTGCAAATGTATTTAGCACCTTTTAAACTCCACAGCAGATCAGACTGTATAATGACGCTCCCTCCTGAGTAACCAATCACCTCAAAGCTGTTTCCTGTACCTGCCGGTTAAAAAAGACACGTCCACTCGTTTTATATCTTACAGTACAACAAACTGCAGCACACAGGACCAACACTGTTTACAGTGAAGGAGTAAATGATGAAAAGTAACTGCAGTTCATGTCGTATTAGAAATATTTGAAGTAGAAAATCTGACCTGTGATCAGGTAGAGGGTGAAGATGAGGAGAATCATCATCATGAAGTTCTTTAAAATCGAAACCTTTCACAAAAAGCTCTTTAAATTTTCCCCAAAGCTAAACTGTCGTTCTTCATAAGTTGTAGTCTCTCTCTCTCTCTCTCTCTCTCTCGCTCTCTCTCTCTCTCTCGCTCTCGCTCTCTCTCTCTCTCTGTGTGATGTTGCTTCCTTATTGGTTCCTCTTTCTCAAGATAGCAGTCCCTCCCATCAGCATCACTGACCACGTACCAAGTTAATCAGAGAAAGTGCTCCATCTGCTGGAGGAGGAATGCTGGTTCAGCTCCGTGACAGTCCTGACTGATAAAATGACCATGATTCAGTGGTTCATCATTAGAAATGAGCCTGTTAAAAGGAATTTGAACCTGCAGTTTCAGTAATATGATCAGCATCAGAACTGTGAGAAGAAATGCCTTCAGTGTCAGTGAAGGTTTGTGTGCTACCAGGCAGCTGTATTCAGCTCTGTTATTTATTTTGCTATAGCCTGACCTAAAATAAATAAATAAATAAATAATTAACCTCATTAGTATCTTTGTAGTTTTCTCCTGGAGAGCAATGTGGACAGATGGAAAGACAAATTAGACTTTTGTTCAAGTCTCCTGCTGCTCAGATGTTTCTCCTGAACAGAAGAGCCCAGTAATCTCTCGTATTGCTCTACATGGATAATTTTCATGTTCATCATCACCATAAAATCATCAGAGAACACAGTTGAACAGACTATAGAGAAATACTCTGCAGTCCACATGTAATACATTTAAAAAAGACATTATATTCCATGAATTTGGCAGCTTAATCAAAAAACTAAGATTGTTTTGTCTGTCAGTTCATTTTGTTAGAATCATGGCCGAGTCTATGAAAATACAGTGATGTGAAAATGTATTTGCCCCTTCCCAATTTCTTCTGTTGTGGTCTATATTTGTCACACTTGAATATTTCAGATCGTCCAGCTACTTTTAATTTAAGACAAGGATAACTCAAGTAAACGCACAGTGCTAATTCTGAAAGATAATTTCATTAATTAAAGGAAACATGCTGTTCAGACCTTCTTGCCTGAATGTGAAAAAGTAATTCCACGCTTATCTACTAAATCAGACAGTTAACCAAATGTAGTTGACTATTGGGTTTAATTTCTGTAGCCACACCCAGGCATGATTACTGCCAGACCTGTAGGCTAGAAGGTCTCAAAGGGTAATACATGATGCCAGGTTCTAGAGAGATACAATATAGATGTGAAACAAAATCATTAAAATCTACCAATCTGGATAGGGTTACAAAGCCGTTGTTGAGGCTCTGGAACTCCAGTTAACCACAGTGAGAGTTATTATCCACAACTAGAGAAAACTTGGAACAGTGATGACCCTTCCCAGGAGTGGCCAGGCTATCAAAATTTCACCAAGAGCACATTGACAACTCGTCCAGGAGGTCACAGAAGAACCCAGACAAACATCTAAAGAACTGCAGGCCGCACTTGCCTCTGTTAAAGTCAGTGTGCAGGATTTCGCAATAAGAAATGCACTGGGCAGAAATGGCATCCATGGGGTATTTGCAAGGCGCAACTCACAGCTGACACAATGGCTTGTCTTGAATTTGTCAAAAGATGATCCCCAAGACTTTTGGGATAATATTGTGTGGACTGATGAGTCAGAACTCATCACAGGTCCCATTTCATCTGCCGTAAAGCTAACATCACATTCCACCATAAGAACATCATACTAACAATCAAACATGGTGGTGGTAGTGTGATGGTCTGGGGCTGCTTTCTTTCTGTAGGACATGGACTTGTAGTAATTGATGGAATCATGAATTCTGCTCTCTATCAGGAAATCCTGAAGGAGAATGTCCACCTTTCAGTTTGTGATCTAATGCTCAAGCACAGTTGGGTTATGCAGCCAGACAATGATCGAAAGCACACAAGCAGGTCCACCTCTGAATAGCTCAGAAGAAACAAAAGGTGTTGGAGAGTCAAAGTCCTGTCTCATCCCATTGACACACTTTACAAGACCTTACGCAGGCAGTTAATGTGTGAAAACCCTTCAAAGTAGCTGAATTGAAATATTTTACAAAGAGGAGTGGGCCAAAGTTCCTCCGGCAAAGAAAAAGACTCAAGTTATTGCAAACTTCTGATTGTAGCTGTTACTGCCAAGCATGGCACAACCAGTTAAGGTTTAGGGGATTATGTATCCTTTTTCACATGGGTGATAGAAGTTTTGATTAAATCTTTATCTTCCTTAAATGGAATCATCATTTAAAAGCTACGTTTCGTGTTTACTTAGGTTGTATTTATTTTAAATGTAGTTGGATGATCTGAAACATTTAAATGTAACAAATTAGCAAAAACAGATGAAATTGGGAAGGGGCAAATACTTTTACACAGCACTATAGATAATGTCAAAAATCATCAGTGATACAAATATTTGTGTGTACTCTCAATCACTGTCCTCTAGAGGGAGCCTTAGCATTAACCTTTGAATGGGGGCCTAAGGAAATGATGTAAACTAGTAATCTGCATACCCTGTATTGTGTGGTTTCAGTTTCAGTTTCAGTTTATAGGCAATCAATGTTGCTCCTCCAATCAGCAACAGAGTCCCACAGACACATACAGTGATGATGACAGAGGAACCTGGAGATGAGACACAGAGACAAGAACAAGCCAAACACTCAGTATTAGTCAATTTAGAATGTCTTTACATTAATCACAAATATGTAACAATTATTCATGGTATGGTCGCTATAAAATAGTGCCACTGGTCAGTTTCTGCTTGGTTTAATGGCTTCAGGGATGCAGTGTTGCAAAGTCAGAGCATTAGACTTATAATATAAACATGTTTCAGATTTTAGGAGAATGCAATATTAATCTTACATTTTATTCATGTTACAAAGGTAGGAGAACAATGTTAGGAGTCTTACAGCTTAGCTGCTGCTCACTTGTGGGACACTTGCTCATTTTCTGTCCCCTCACACTCTTCGACTCTGTAGCATTGTGTTACTAACTTTAAAGCCTGTTGTTGAAGATTAAGATTTATTGAAAACCTATATCACCCATGTGAAAAAGTAATTGCTCCCTAAAACTAAATTGTTAATGCCACCCTTGGCAGTTACAGCTGTAGTCAAATGTTTGTGATAACATGCAATGAGTCTTTTACGTCACTGTGGAGGAGTTTCACTCTTCTTTGCAGAATTGTTTTAATTCAGCTACATTGGGAAGTTTTGGAGCAGGAACCTCTTGTTTCACTTCTTGCCATAACATCTCAGTGGGATTTAAGGACTTGGACTCAGCTACTCCAAGACCTTCATTTTATTTCCTTTGAGCCATTCAGAGATGAATTTGCTTATGTGTTTCAGATCTTTGTCCTGCTTCATAACCCAACTGCGCTTGAGCTTTAAGTTAGGAACCGGTGGATGGACATGCTCTTTCATGATTTTCTGACAAAGCAGAATTCATGGTTCCATCAATTATGACAAGTCATCCAGGTCCTGCAGAAGTAAAGCAGCCCCAGACCACCACATTTCACAGTTGGTATGATGCTCTTATGGTGGAATGTGGAGTTGCATTTATTTGTGATGCAATCGGACCCATACCTTCCAACAAGGTCCACCTTTGACTCATCAGTCCACAGAAGATTATTCCAAGTAGATGTTTTTTGGCAAATGCAAGATGAGCTTTTGTGTGTGTGCCTTTCTTATTGTGAAATCATGCACATTGACCTTAACTGGCCTTAAGTGAGGCTGTCAGTTCTTTAGATGTCCATCTAAAACTGCAGGTTCTTTTGTGACCTGGATTAGTCATTGATTTGTTGTTGGTGACACTTTGGTAGGTTGGCCACTCCTGAGAAAGGGCATCACTGTTCCAGGTTTTCTCCATTTTCAGGTAATAGCTCTCACTGTGATGTACAGAGCATCAGCAATGGCTTTATATCTGCATTTGCCTATCTTTTGAACATGCTTTTTGGGACCTTCTGTCTGCTTCATATTGCCAGACAGGTTCTATATAAGTGATGTTTAGATTCAGCAGGTCTATCAGTAATCGGGCCTGTGTGTGGCAGTGAAATTGAGCCCAGCACTTAATTGAATTGGGTTAACTGGTTGATTTAGTAGGCCAGGTAGGGTTGAACAGCATTTTTCCTTCAATAAATGAAATCATCATTTAAAACCAGCATTTTATGTTTACTTGTGTGATCATTGTCTGATATTAAAAGTAGTGGGATGATCTGAAACATTCAAGCATGACAAACATGCAAAAAATATAAGAAATTGCGAAGGGGGCAAATACTTTTTCAGGGGGTCCCTGAAAATACAGTTGGTGAGCTTCTGCCTCAGAATTTTGGTTTTGAAACATTCAAGGTGTACAAGAGTTGAATTAGATCACAGATCCGATAAAACCGCCTGTATTGCGCACCTTGCTATCCACTGACAGAACAGCAAGTCAGGCCGAGTTCCCACACTACAAACCATAAATTCTAAGTGAGAAACACAAAATCCGAACCTGCTCAGCTCCCGGTGCGAAGCACATCAAGATGCTATGCTGAGTGCAGCACTAAGAAGGGTCTGCATAAAATGCATGTACGTTAAAAAAATTAAACAAGATAACAAAGTCCTAAAGTAGAGGTCACTAATAGGCGGACCGTAGTCCGAGTCCGGACCCAGGCGCTGCCCTATGCGGACCTGAACCTATAACCGATAAACAAAAGAAAAATCTTTAATTTCGATGGGTTGGTCCTATTTTAATCACCATACATTTCTAGTCTATACAGTACGGCTTTTGGCATGCACATATCGGATGTGGAGCTACTTGGCCAATCAGATCCATTTACCTGCTTTCTTTCTGAGTATACAATCACCCATATGTCCGGCTGGACGACTGACTGCTGAGCCCTCCTGCTACCCACTTCAGACCAGCTGCCCACGCCCCAGCTGCCACCACCTGCCTTGGACGAGCTGCCCACCCTACGCTGATGTTCTCATAGACTCCTAGTTATTCCTAATACCAATATTACTGCTATTAATATTAAATATAATCACTTGTAGGTAGTTTGACCAGAGGAGGATGGGTCCCCCCTGGTGAGCCTGGTTCCTCCCAAGGTTTCTTCCTCAGTTCTGAGGGAGGTTCTCCTTGCCACTGTTGCCCCTGGCTTGCCCACCAGGGGGTTTCTGTACATTCTTACAGTCTGTAAAGCTTCTGTTTAAATTCTGTAAAGCTGCTTTGTGATAACATCCGTTGTAAAAAGCGCTATAAAAATAAATTTGATTTGATTTGATTTGATCTGTGTATCATGATGAGCATGGGGAATGAGTGGGTGATGCACATGGACCTGTCTCCCATAACAAATGTGAAAAATCCAACAATGGCCTCCTACAGTTTCACTGCTGAAGACTGGTATATCAGAAGAATGGCAAAAAATTCCACTTTCAAAATTTGGTCACTCTGTCCCTTCACTCCCCAGACAATGTGTTTTTAAATGGAAAGGTGATGTTAACACAGTTATAAACATGCTACTGTCCCAACTTTTATTGTAATGCAGTGTTGCAGATGGCAAATGTCCGCTGAATGTATATTTACAGTACACAAAACAATTCAAAACAGTTCACAAAGTAAAACATAAAATATTGTGTTGGTACTGGTTTGAATTTAATATACAGACTATCAAAAAGAACTTACTAATCACTGTTTTGTTTTTATTAGCATTTAATACACTGTCCTAACATAAGGCATGTAGAATAATGACTCATAGAAATCCTTTATTTAGATGAATATTTATTTTACACTTATTCCATGTTCTTATTGCATGCTGTTATTAATCAGTCAAATGGGACCTAGCAAAGATATACATTTGCATTTTCAACTTACAAGAATGTCAAAAAAAGAGATATAAAGCATTTAAAATATATACATCCATCACAGACCTGCATTGAACAGCTTTTAAGATAGATTTATGTGGATATACTTACTAAATTATAAATAAACACAAAGCAATATGCATGTAATTATGTAGGCCATTTTCAATATGTTAAACCTTAAGCACAGTACTCAAGTTTCTTTAACATTTATATTTTTAAAACATGTATATCTTCAGTGTCCAGAAGTGTCAAGGTTTTTATTGAAATTAATGAAATTAAGGATGTGGTCAATTTAATCTGATCATTTGATCACGTTCTTTTGCGATTATTTTGCCAGCAAGGATGAATCAGCATTAGGCTTTTGACTATTGTACATTGAATCTACAAAGACTCTTGTAGACTGAATCTGATTGGTGTTGGGGTTTAGACTGTAGTAGAATTTAAACTCTGCTATCCTGATTCTGATTGGTTGGCGTTGGGGTTTAAACTCTCGTTGACTGAAACTGATTGGTTGGCATTGGGGTTTAAACTCTGATATACTGAATCTGATTATTTGGTGTTGGGGTCTAGACTCTGGTAGACTGATTCAGGTTGGTTGGTGTTGGGGTTTAGGCTCTGGTAGATTGATTCAGGTTGGTTGGTGTTGGGGTTTAGGCTCTGGTAGACTGAATCTGATTGGTTGGTGTTGGGGTTTAGACTCTGATATACTGAATCTGATTAGTTGGTGTTGGGGTCTAGACTGTAGTAAAATTTAAACTCTGCTATCCTGATTCTGATTGGTTGGTTTTGGGGTTTAGACTCTGGTAGACTGATTCAGGTTGGTTGGTGTTGGGGTTTAGGCTCTGGTAGATTGATTCAGGTTGGTTGGTGTTGGGGTTTAGGCTCTGGTAGACTGAATCTGATTGGTTGGTGTTGGGGTTTAGACTCTGATATACTGAATCTGATTAGTTGGTGTTGGGGTCTAGACTGTAGTAAAATTTAAACTCTGCTATCCTGATTCTGATTGGTTGGTTTTGGGGTTTAGACTCTGGTAGACTGATTCAGGTTGGTTGGTGTTGGGGTTTAGGCTCTGGTAGACTGATTCCGATTGGTTGGTGTTGGGGTTTAGACTCTGGTAGACTGATTCAGGTTGGTTGGTGTTGGGGTTTAGACTCTGGTAGACTGATTCAGGTTGGTTGGTGTTGGGGTTTAGGGTCTGGAATCATGCTGATGTTCTGGTTCCCAGGTAGATCATTTTCATAATCAATGTCAGCCTGAAATTGGAGCAACACAGTGAGTAAAATTAACTAATTAAGGAATCTTTCATACACCACATACTACATAACCATCTCCTAGGCCTGTGTACAGTATGTTGGACCTACTCTGTCATACTCTATTATGCACTGACATGCCAAAAGTCATGGGATAGGAAATAGCATTCTGTAGGACCCCCTCTAGCCTGGTGTAGTGCAGCAACTTGACGTGGCCTTGATTCCACAAGTGGACGGTAGATGTCTGGAGGGATGTTGAGCCATGCTATCTGAATAGCAGTGAAATGGTCAATGACATGTGGGCCTGTGCACCCAACCCATGCCATGAGAACAGACCCCACACCAGTATGGAACCCCCACCAGCCCACACAGCACAGTGCCTTGCTTACAGCTGTCACGGTACTAATTGTTTTGGGCTGATGGCAGGGTTCATGTGTAGTGCAGACCCCATGAACCCATGAACCCTGCCATCATCCCAAAACAATTAGTACCGTGACTTATTGGACCATGCCACGTGTTGCCAGTCCTCTACGGTCCATCTAGCAACCTCACGAGTCCTCCAGTGTCATGATGTTAACAGAGGCACTCTAGAGGGTCTTATTCTATGGAGCCTAAAGAATGCAGCACTGACCTATGGGATACGTGTGTGGGGCCTCTTGCATTGAATGTGGATGTGATATCAGCCAGAGTCACTTGTCTGTTCGCATTGACAATTCTATTCGTGATCATTAAGCACCTGTAGGTGGCCACTGCACTGTCCACTGTGGGTGGTAATGCCCTCTATGATGTATTCCCAGTACAAAAGTGACACTATGAATCGAGGAATGTTAAATGCCCACAAAACTTCAGAAATGAGATTTCCCATCTGTCTGGCATCCACTGTCATGCCGATATTCCACGTCACCTTACCATTAGCAAGCTGACCTGTGTTCAGCCTCACTCACAAGATAACACCTCACCACTTAAACAAGTATAGGGCGTTCCCAAGTTGTCCCCTGAGGTAATGCCTCCTCAATCAATTTACATACTGCTAATCCAATGACTTCTGGCACGTCAGTGTGTATACATTTCTGACATAGAGCTATTTGAGTTTTTTCCTGTGCATTTAATAATGTATTTTTATAAGAGTGAAAGTCATAAGTATTTTCATCCATCCATCCATTTTCTAAGCCACTTCTCCGTCAGGGTCGCGAGATGCTGGAGCCTATCCCAGCAGTCTTCGGGCGGAAGGCAGGATACACCCTGGACAGGTCGCCAGTCCATCAGAGGGCAGACAGACAGACACAGACAGTCACTCACACCTAGGGGCAATTTAGCATGTCCAATTGGCCTGACTGCATGTCTTTGGACTGTGGGAGGAAACCAGAGAACCCGGAGGAACCCCACGCAGACACGGGGAGAACATGCAAACTCCACACAGAGAAGACCTTTGCCGCCCGGCCGGGGAATCGAACCCAGGCCCTCCTTGCTGTGAGGCGACAGCGCTACCCACCGTGCCACCTTAAGTATTTTCATGAATGTTTATTTTCCCATGGCCAGTTATTTGAAGCAGTGCTCACCAACCCTATTCCTGGGGATGAACCTTCCTGTGCATAACAATTCTAACCACACCAGCTAAATAACCTCTTCAAAAGTCCTGGATTGGCTGAATCAAACGGATTAGTGTCGAGTAAAGCAGTGGAACAGAACGTTACATGTACCTTGTAAATCAGTTATGTAGCAATGTACACCTCAAGGAGAAGAACTGGTGACCACCGACTTAAAGTTATTCAGGTAAACTATTTGCACTTACTGCATTAGTTGTTCCTGATCTTTTGCAGATGCAGGGAGAGTCTGTAGAAAAAGAGAAATCTCACAGAATGTTGTATGCACTAGAGTGAGCCTTTGTGTTTAATTAAGTGTGAGTAACTATTACAAGCCTTCCACTGTCAACTATAGTTACACAAAGAAGTGGTTTGAATTATTGATGCATAGTGAGGACTATGTGTGTGTGTGTTATAGTACCTTGTGTTTTCTTGCTTCGCAATTTGTAGTAGATCAGTGCTGATCCTCCAATCAGCAGCAGAGCCACACAGACACACACAGGGATGATGATGATGATGATCACAGAGGAATCTGGAGCTGAGAGACAGAGAGAACAGAAAAAATAAACACATTTTCACACATGACTTAGTGCCATGAAGCACCTCTGGTCAGCCTGCTCTGTTTGAAGGCCTCTGTGCAGGTGCAGAGATGCAGAGGAAGAGTGTTTCAACCTGCAGGTTCTTGGTAACCTGGAATCAAACCAGGACCCTTCTGGCTCCACTTTTGCTCCACTGAACGTCTGACTAAACACATTTTGCATGAGTATAGAGTGAAAGAAATTCTGAATAATGACGAATGAATAATAAGTTCTTAGTGAAATCAATTGTAGTTGCTGTTGATGTGGTCCTGAAAGATCCTTCAAAACTGTAATATTTACAAAAATGTTCATCTGTTGATGTGGTCCTGTAGGAAGTTGTTCTTGGTTTCAGATTTGAGCTAGTGTTTCATTTATTTATTATTATTATTATTATTTTTGCTTGTTAGAAATTTTGAATCTTAATGAAACTGTGGTGTTGGTGTAGAAGACACAGAAAAGGCCATGATTCTGCTGCGATTAGTATTGAAAACTGCCAAACTCGCAGGAAGGTCACCACTAGCCATAGCGCTCCCCTCTATGGTAACCACCAACTCACAAAAAATAACTCATGATATGACAGAATAAAACACAGGCAACATGGCCATATATCATAAACTAACAGGCCAACAATATTATTCTCATTAAAGTCTCTTTACGGTGAGCGTGCACCTCCTGTGAGCCTCTAGGGCCAATGGCACTGTTACCAGGATGCTACAGAGATCCTCCTTCAAAGATCAACTTTCCTGATGACCTTCTAGCCTGAGGTGTGTGTAGTCAAGGCCAGCACAAACATGTGGCGCCCACTCCTTGGCAGCAAGCATCCTTGCCACCATGGCTCCTCCTGAACATGGCAGGACTCCTCACAGCTCATTGCATCACATCTGGCACTGCTATAAATGGTAGTAACAGCAACAGCACTTCTTTCAGCCGCCCACTGCTTTTCTCGCTGATCCTCTGCCTCGGCCCCACTGCTGGTGTCTGACCTGATCTGGATGTTCGTAGTCGTCTAGCCATCCAGCGTGCTTCTCTCTTGGTGTGTCTGAGTACGCCTGATCATAGTCGGGATATCGGCAAGCCTGTGACGGTGAGCACAAAGAGCCGTCTGCCATCCATGTTGCGCTTAGCCACCGCCCCTCTCAGCTGACCTCCACTTCCCCACCGGCCCAGGTTCACTGCGCAGCCTGGCACGTTGGCCTTTCTTTTCTCAACACTGGTTCAACCAACAATTTCACTGCTAATTTCACTGCCAGTTTCATTTTCACTAGTCAAATCTTCCTGCGCTGGCTCCATCAAGCCTTCCTGTACCAGCTCAACTGTTGAGCCTTTCTGTGCTAGCCCTTCCGTTGACCCTTTGCCATCTCCCCTGTCAAGCCATGCTGTGCTGTCTCCACTAGTGCGGCCTTTCGCCAGTCTCTCTGTCTTCCTTCCCATTCATCTCCACGTTCTTCAAAGCACCATTCCACTCCAGACCACTGGGGGTGCTGATCACTGGCCATAGGTCTTCCCACCAAAATAAAACAACTCGCAACACGACACAGTAGAACACGTGAGCCTTTAGGGCCAGCGTAGCCAATAGCAGGACACTACACTACACATCATTAGGAATAGACCTGATCTACTAGAAACTTCTACATTCTTTTCTTGTGTGGACGACTGAGAACAAACACTTGCACACTAGTTCTCTTTGTACTAGTAATATATTCATTTTTGTGTTATGCTTTGGTAAATGCAGCCTTCTGTACATCGCTCTCTCCTCCTCTCTCTCTCTGTTGGCCAAAACCAGACTGACCAAGTGAGGCTAAAGTCAGACTCTGTAGCTTCCTGTTCTTTGTGGTCTCTCAGTGCTGTGTAGGACTTTATGAGACATATGCTAATGAGGCCAGTCTGCCTGTATTATTGTTCCTCTTTAGTTTACTGACAACGCACATGGGAAAAGTTAGAAAGTACTGTTTTGTCCTGATCCAATAGTTTTCAGTACAATTCCAAAGATCAGAATGTGACGGGAAGTTAATGTAACTCACCAATGACCTGTAGCTGGATCTGTGTGTAGAGGGAATAATAACCGTCTGACTGCTGGCTCTTCCACACCCCACAGTAATAAAGTCCTCCATCAGCTTCTCTCACGTCACTGATCCTCACACTGAAAGCTTTAGAGCTTCTGTCCTCAGAGATGGAGAATCTGCCTCTCTGGACTTTCGGAGACGGTTTTCCAGTGTTAGTGATCTCAGTGAAGGAGCGATTCTCCAGTTTGAAGAAGACTTTGTCGTGTTCCTCAAACAGGTCTGGATATTTACATTCGACAGTAACGTCCTCCCCCAGATAAGTGTTCACTGCTGTTGTTCCCCCACAACAATCTGTCAATCATAAATAAACAAACATGAACTGCAGTTCATCAGCTCAGCAGCCTGTTTGAGAGCAGAGCCTTGTGTATGGCCTTTTTTTCATGTTTTTTATTCCAAACAGCTTAAAAAGGTTAATATTCTCACCCTGTTTAACTTTCAGCTCTATTTCCTTCTTCTTACTCTTTTCTTCTTTCACTCCGAATTCATACTTTGCAGCATCTTCTGGCTTCAGATCTCTGATCCACACTGTAAACTTTCCTTCTGTGTTTTCATTCAGGGAGAATCGTCCCTGATCAATTCTCTTGCTTCCACTCTGATCATTAATTATGTCTGCACATCCGTCTCGTACCTTGCAAATGTATTTAGCACCTTTTAAACTCCACAGCAGATCAGACTGTATAATGACGCTCCCTCCTGAGTAACCAATCACCTCAAAGCTGTTTCCTGTACCTGCCAGTTAAAAAAGACACGTCCACTCGTTTTATATCTTACAGTACAACAAACTGCAGCACACAGGACCAACACTGTTTACAGTGAAGGAGTAAATGATGAAAAGTAACTGCGGTTGACGTCGTATTAGAAATATTTCTGACCTGTGATCAGGTAGAGGGTGAAGATGAGGAGAATCATCATCATGAAGTTCTCTAAAATCAAAACTTTTCACAAAAATCTCTTTAAATTTTCCCCAAAGCTAAACTGTCGTTCTTTATAAGTTGTAGTCCTCTCTCTCTCTGTCTCTCTCTCTCTCTCTCTCTCTCTCTCTCTCTCTCTCTCTCTCTCTCTCTCTCTCTCTCTCTCTCTCTCTCTCTCTCTCTCTCTCTCTCTGTGTGTGTGATGTTGCTTCCTTATTGGTTCGTCTTTCTCAAGATAGCAGTCCCTCCCATCAGCATCACTGACCACGTACCAAGTTAATCAGAGAAAGTGCTCCATCTGCTGGAGGAGGAATGCTGGTTCAGCTCCGTGACAGTCCTGACTGATAAAATGACCATGATTCAGTGGTTCATCATTAGAAATGAGCCTGTTAAAAGGAATTTGAACCTGCAGTTTCAGTAATATGATCAGCATCAGAACTGTGAGAAGAAATGCCTTCAGTGTCAGTGAAGGTTTGTGTGCTACCAGGCAGCTGTATTCAGCTCTGTTATTTATTTTGCTATAGCCTGACCTAAAATAAATAAATAAAAAATTAACCTCCTTAGTATCTTTGTAGTTTACTCCTGGACAGCAATGTGGACAGATGGAAAGACAAATTAGACTTTTGTTCAAGTCTCCTGCTGCTCAGATGTTTCTCCTGAACAGAAGAGCCCAGTAATCTCTCGTATTGCTCTACATGGATAATTTTCATGTTCATCATCACCATAAAATCATCAGAGAACACAGTTGAACAGACTATAGAGAAATACTCTGCAGTCCACATGTAATAGATGTAAAAAAAGACATTATATCCCATGAATTTGGCAGCTTAATCAAAAAACTAAGATTGTTTTGTCTGTCGGTTCATTTTGTTAGAATCATGGCCGAGTCTATGAAAATACAGTGATGTGAAAATGTATTTGCCCCTTCCCAATTTCTTCTGTTGTGGTCTATATTTGTCACACTTGAATATTTCAGATCGTCCAGCTACTTTTAATTTAAGACAAGGATAACTCAAGTAAACGCGCAGTGCTAATTTTGAATGATAATTTCATTAATTAAAGGAAAAATGCTGTTCAGACCTTCTTGGCTGAATGTGAAAAAGTAATGACCCGCTTATCTACTAAATCAGACCGTTAACCAAATGTAGTTGACTATTGGGTTTAATTTCCGTAGCCACACCCATGCATGATTACTGCCAGACCTGTAGGCTAGAAGGTCTCAAAGGGTAATACATGATGCCAGGTTCTAGAGAGATACAATATAGATGTGAAACAAAATCATTGAAATCTACCAGTCTGGATAGGGTTACAAAGCCATTGCTGAGGCTCTGGGTCTCCAGTGAACCACAGTGAGATCCATTATCCACAAATGGAGAAAACTTTGAACAGCGGTGAACCTTCCCAGTAGTGGCTGGCATAACAAAATTTTACCAAGTCTGCATTGACAGTTCATCCAGGAGGTCACAGAAGAACCCAGACAAACATCTAAAGAACTACAGGCCTCAGTTGCCTTAGTTGTCAATGTACACAATTCTACAATGAGAAAGACACTGGGTAAAAATGGCACAACTCACAGCTGACACAATAGCTTGTCTTGAATTTGTCAAAAGATGACCCCCAAGACTTTTCGAATAGTATTCTGTGGATTGATGAGTCAGAGGTTGAACCTTTTGGAATTTTACCTCTGGTGTAAAGCTAACACCACATTCCACCATAAGAACATCATACCAACAGTGAAATGTGGTGGTAGTGTGATGGTCTTGGGCAGCTTTGCTTCTACAGGACCTCAATGACGTGTCATCATTGATGTGAATACTTGTCATTATTGACATGAATTCTGCTCTGTGTCAGAACGTCCTGGAGGTGATGTTTGCCTGTCAGCTTGATTTAAAGCTGAAGCATAGTTGGCTGATGCAGCAGGACAAAGATTCAAAGTGCACAAGCTCTGAATGGCTCTGAGAGAAACCAAATTAAGGTTTTAGAGTAGCCAAGGCAAAGTCCTGACTTGAACCCCATTGAGATGCTGTGAGATGCTGAGACCATAAACAGGCAGTTAATGCATGAAAACCCTCCAAAGTAGCTGAATTCAAACAGTTCTGCAAAGAAGAGTGAGACTGAATTCCTCCAGCAAAGAAAAAGACTCATCACAAGTTATTGTGAACATCTGATTGGAGTTGTTACTGCCAAGGGTGGCAGTAATTAAGTATAGGTTTAGGTGTTTAGGGTTTAGGTGTACCTTTTCATATGAGTCATATGGTTTTGAATCAATCTTCCTCTTCATTAAATGGAATTATTTAAAAGCTGCATTTTGTGTTTACACACGGTGTCTTCATCTTATATTAAATATAGCTGGATGATCTGAAACAGTTAAATGTGTCAAATTAAGAAAATAGACGAAATTAGGAAACACTTTTTCACAGCACAATAGATAATGTCAAAAATCATCAGATACAAATATTTGTGTGTAATCTCAGTCACTGTCCTCTAGAGGGAGCTTTAGCATTAACTTTTGAATTAAGGACTAAAGGACGTCATGTAAACTAGTAATTTGTATCCTGTATCATGTGGTTCCTCAGTTTGTAGTAGATCAGTGCTGATCCTCCAATCAGCAACAGAGCCACACAGACACATACAGTGATGACAAATAATAAGACAGTTAGTGTTTTTAAATGGAAAGGTGATGTTAACACAGTGGTAAACATACTCCTGTCCCAGCTTTCACCTTGTATTGGAATGTTACAGATGTCAAATGTGCACTAAATGTATATGTACACAATTATATTTATCTATCATAGATATGTGTGTGTTAGTACTTCATACACTGTCCCAACATCATCAAACAAGGCGTATAAGATAAAGATACATAGAAATCCTTTATTCAGGTGAATAGTTTACATTTATTCCATGGTACATATCCATGTGCTGGTATTAATCAGGACCTACCAAAGATGTACATTTGCAACTTACAAGAATGGCAAAAAAAGAGAGATAAAGCATTTAAAATGATATATATCCATGGCATTTAAGAGCTTTCAGAATAGATTTATATGAAATTGCTTATTAATTTATAAATGCACACAAACTCTGGGAGTATGGAGTGCGAGGGCTACTACTCCGGGCCTTTCGGTTTCTGTAGATTGAGAACTGTGTTTGTATATTAGGCACTAAGACGGGCTCTTTCAGTGTTAGCGTTGGACTTCACCAGGGTTATGCCCTGTCTCCACTCCTGTTTGTGATATAAGTGGACCGGGTCTCAAGGTGTAGTCGAGGTCAGGAGTGAATTATGTGTGGAGGCCGGAGGGTGGTGTCTCCGCTGTTTGCCGACAATGTTGTTCTTTTGGCTGGATCACATGAATGTCTCCAGCACTGAATGAAGAGCTTTGCATTAAGCGTGAACCAGTTGGTGTGTGGGTCAGCACCTCCAAGTTCGTGGTTCTAGCCAGGTAAAGGCAATGGACTTGCCCCAGGAGTTTAAGTATCTCAGGGTCTTGTTCATGAGTGATGGGGGGGGGAAGGGATTGTGAGATCGGCCACAGGCTGGGACAGGGGACAGCAGTTAATGCGGTCACTGTACTGGACTATAGTGGTGAAGAGGGTGCTGAGCCATAAGGCGAAGTCTACATCTTGACTCTCACCTATGGTCATGAGCTGTGGATAATGACTGAAAGCATGACATCGCAAATACAAGCAGCGGAATTGTACATTTTTTGCAGAGTGGTGGGCTACACTATATTAGGGTGAGGAGCTCGGTCATCTGGGAGGAGCTCAGAGTAGAGCCACTACTCCTCCGCATTGAGAGGAGCCAGTTGAGGTGGTTTGGGTATCTGATCCGAATGTCCCCTGGATGCCTCCCGGTGGGGGTGTACCAGGCATGGCCTAGTGGGACAAGACCATAAGGTGGTCCTAGGACCTGCTGGGGAGATTATATCTCAAATATGGCCTGGGATCGGCTTGGGGTCCTTGGGAATGAGCTGGAGGAAGTTGCAGGGGACAGAGTGGTCTGAGATTCTCTGCTCGCCCAAATGCTGCCACGACCCTGTGAGGGTCAATGATAATAGTGATGATAAACAAACAAAAAAAAGCAATATGTATGTAATGTAGCCCATTTCAAATAAGTTAAACCTCAAACACAGTGCTGAAGTTCCTTCAAAATGGATATTTTTAAAACATGTATCTTCAGTGTCAAGAAGTGTCACATTCTTTCGCAAATATTTCTCAAGATTGGACACGTTTTATAGAACGTTGGCATGAATTACAGCTTGACACGGTGAGCTGTGGTTGGTATTGGGATTTAGATTCTTAAAGGCTGAATTTTGATTGGTTGGTTTTGAGGTTTAGACTCTGGTACACTGAAACAGATTGGCTGGTGTCAGGATTTAGACTTTGGTATACTGATTCTGATTGGTTGCTGTTGGGGTTTAGACTCTGGTAAACTGAATCTGATTGGTTGGTGTCAGGGTTTAGACTCTGGTAAACTGAATCTGATTGGTTGGTCTTGGGGTTCTGGTTGACTGGAATCATGCTGATGTTGTTCTGCTCATCATCACTATTAGCCTGAAATTAGAGCAACACAGTAAGTACAAATGAACTAATCATCAAGAGACATTTCATAGACTACGGCCCAATCCCATTTCTTATTTTTACCTCTACTCCTTGTTTTCGAGTGGAACCCTCCCCCTTGAAACTTAGTTACAGGGGGTAGTGGTTCAAATCTCCCCCCTATGAAATGGGACGACCCTTCAAGAACCGGATACGTCATCAGTTGTCGTCAGCGACTTTTCCATAAACACACGAGACAGTGTTTTCTGGCCATTTCCGATACGCCGCCTCCAGCTGTGGTGACCTCACTTGTGTGTCACATGACAGGACAGGTGAATCATATTTAGAAATAGCCCGGAAAATAATCAGGGTGTGTTTTCCTGCTTTGTCTCCATGCTACAGCAATAATGGTATAGCACACTGACATTTGCCGTTTATCTGAAGGAGACTGGAAAGCATCGGCGCTCGCGATTCATTCACAACTGCAGGTTTACACATCAGTCAATCAAACGGGTCACCGAATAAAAAAAGAGCCCAAACACAAAACTACATCACTTCATTAACAGCTACTAGCGCTGCTCTGTAGGCCACCCTGCCCATCTGCAGTGACAGCAGAGGAGGGAAAAGTTCAGCTCCTCACTGCTTAAATACATTTAGGGCGTCATACGCCTTCAAAGACGGGGGCAGTTATTTATTATTGCCACCAAGAATTCTTCAGTGATATGAAGCTGAACTTAGCTTTCTAATCGCCAGCTTCATGATCCATTTCCCATTCCACCTTAAATGGTGAGGCAGCCTCACGTACCAGAACATAAGAATTAAGGTAGATCAGGAAATTTCACCAGGTAGCGACGGAGACATCAGCGTATTACTAGCGATTTTTATGCGTGTTATGAAGGAAATGACCATAAACCACTGTAACAGTGGTTCTTACAGGACAGCGGCTTTTTTAACAGAGAAAATACTTATAATGTTTGTCTTTAGCCACTTGTGCAGCCGTCTTACTGATGATTCGCATAGAATTCTTGGAATTTCTCATAACGCTCTGTACTGCCTCTGAAAAATCTCAGTTTGAAGGGCCAAATAGCCCCAACACTTCACCCTACCCCTCCACCTCAACAACAATCGGGACAACCCTACCCCTAGACGTGAACACGCAAAATGGAGGGGTAGGGCTAAGTGTTAGTGGCAAGGGGTGAAATGGGAATTGGGCCTACATATTACATAATCACCTGCTAGGCTTGTACAGTGTATTAAACTCACTCTATTGTACTCTCTTATTTAAACAATTAGGATATATAGCTATTTGAGCTCTGTCCCCCATGTGTTCAGTACTGAATGCTCAGAAGTTCATGAAAAACATAACTATTTCTATGGGTCTTCATTTTTCAGTGGGCAATTATTTAAAGCAGTGGTCAACAACCCCAGTCTTGGAGATCAACTTGAAGTTCCTCTGAAGAACAATTTCAAACACAGTTTGCCACTTCAGGTAATTTATTACTATTCAGAAGTCCTGGATTGGCTTTATCAGATGTATTAGGGTCAGATAAAGGAGGGGAACACAATATTAGAAAGACGGCTGATGACCACTGATTTAAAGTTGTTCAGGTGTTTTGCTTCATGAACCATCTGCACTTACTGTGTTAAGTGTTCTTGATCTTTTGCCGATGGAGGAGGAGCCTGTATAAAGAGAGAAATCACTCACAAAATGCTGAGTCTACTAGAGGGAGTGAAATGAACTAAGTCTTAGTGACTATTATAGGGCTTTTACCATCTACTTTATAGCAGCTGTATCAGATATTCCAGTGGTTAAAAATATCAATACATAGTGAGGACACTGATACATTTGGCGCGTGTGTGTGTGCTAATAGTACCATGTGTCTTCTTGCATGTCAGTGTGTAGATCAGTGCTGATCCTCCAACCAGCAGCAGAGCAACACAGACAATGATGATGATGACGATGACAGAGGAACCTGAAGCTCAGAGACAAGAACAGAAAATCAGAATCAACATTTTACACATGACCACCAGCTTCTTTTATTGACAGAAGGGTCTCTGCTCTGTTTGAAGGCTTGTTTGCAGGTGTAGAGGTGCAGAGGAAGGGTTTTAGAACCAGAAGATTCCTGGAAGTAACCTGGAATCAAACCAGGACCCCTCTGGCTCCACATTTGCTCCAGTTTCAGGTGTGGAACCCTAAACCACTGAACTCCTGCCTGAACACATTTGACATGAATATAGAATGAAAAAGGGATTCATGAATAATGGCTGAGTTCTTACAGAAATGATCTGCATTAGATGTGATCGACGTTGGTATTGTTGACATGGTCCTGAAGGATCCTTTAAAATATGAAGAGAAAATCAAGAGGTAAAACACAAAGTACTAGAAAATATGGATAAAAAGTGATTTAGAACAAATATAATCATAAAAGCACAGTAACATGTGCCAAGATGGTTCTCATCTGTTGATGGGGACCTGCTGTTTCAGAGTTGAGCTTGCAGTTGATTTTTATTTTGGTTATCAGAAACACTGAACCTTTGTAGTACTGTGGTGTTGGCCTAGAAGACGACATGGGAGAAGCCATGATTCTGTTGCGACTGGAGCCCTGATCCTCTGCCTCAGCTTCACTGCTGGTGTCTGACCTCAGCTGAAGGTTCGTCATCTTCTAGCTGTCTGAAGTGCTTCTCTTGGTGTATCTGAGCATGGCTGATCATAGTAGGGATATCAAGCCTTTGACAGTGAATACAGTGAGCCTTCTGCACTTGGCCTGCCGCCGAACCTTCTAGCTGAAACTCCGTTTTCCTACTGGCCCAGGTTCATGGCACCACCTGATACACTGATGTCTGTTTTCTCAATGCTGGTTCACCAACCGCTCCACTACTCACCTCAACACTCACACACTGAAGCCTGTGACAGTTTCACTTTCCCTCTTTCTGGCACCACAGTTGCGCCTTCTGACATCAATTCTTGCTGTGCCGGCTCCATCACTGAGCCTTCCTGCGCCGGCCCTGCCATCCCCATGCCATCTCCCCTGTTAAGCCTTGCCGTGCAGTCTCCACCAGTCTTTGTCTTCATTGCCATCCATCTTTAAGCTCTTCAATGCGCCATTACATTCCAGACCACTGGGGGTGCTATCCCCACTCATAGGGGGAGAACATCACTAGCTAGAGCTCTCCCCATCAACTAACACAAAATAATTCATGACACGACACAATAAAACACAAGCAACACACACAATACAGAACAACAACATTAACCACAAAATCTTTTTAATGTGTACCTGTGCACCTCCCATGAGCCTCTAGTGCCAGTGCAGGGAGTAGCCCCATGGCTCCATTTACTTGTGTGGACCACTGAGAACATAAACTTGCTCACTACTTCTCTTTTTACTAGTATTATATGTAGGTTTCTGATTTTTTGTGTAATGTAGTAGTAAATGCATCCTTCTGTGCATCTCTCTCTCTCTCTCTCTCTCTCTCTTTTTCTCTCTCTTTTCTCTCACTCTCTTTTCTCTCTCTCTGTCTCTCTCTCGCTATCTGTCTCTCTCTCTGTCTCTCTCTATCTGTCTGTCTGTCTCTCTCTCTGTCTCTTGCGCTCTCTCTCTCTCTCTCTCTCTCTCTCTCGCTCTCTGTCGCTCGCTCTCTCTCTCTCTGTCTCGCGCTCTCTCTCTCTCTGTCTCTCATGCTCTCTCTCTCTGTCTCTCTCTGTCTGTCTGTCCCTCTCTCTCTGGCTCTCATGCTCTCTCTCTCTCCTCCTCTCTCTCTTTCTCTTTCTCTTTCTCTCTCTCTCTCTCTCTCTCTCTCTCTCTGTCTCTCTCTTTCTCTCTCTCTCTCTCTCGCTCTTGCTCTCTCCTCCTCTCTCTCTCTGTTGGCCAAAACCAGACTGACCAAGTGAGGCTAAAGTCAGACTCTGTAGCTTCCTGTTCTTTGTGGTCTCTCAGTGCTGTGTAGGACTTTATGAGACATATGCTAATGAGGCCAGTCTGCCTGTATTATTGTTCCTCTTTAGTTTACTGACAACGCACATGGGAAAAGTTAGAAAGTACTGTTTTGTCCTGATCCAATAGTTTTCAGTACAATTCCAAAGATCAGAATGTGATGGGAAGTTAATGTAACTCACCAGTGACCTGTAGCTGGATCTGTGTGTAGAGGGAATAATAACCGTCTGACTGCTGGCTCTTCCACACCCCACAGAAATAAAGTCCTCCATCAGCTTCTCTCACGTCACTGATCCTCACACTGAAAGCTTTAGAGCTTCTGTCCTCAGAGATGGAGAATCTGCCTCCCTGGACTTCCGAAGACGGTTTTCCAGTGTTAGTGATCTCAGTGAAGGAGCGATTCTCCAGTTTGAAGAAGACTTTGTCGTGTTCCTCAAACAGGTCTGGATATTTACATTCGACAGTAACGTCCTCCCCCAGATAAGTGTTCACTGCTGTTGTTCCCCCACAACAATCTGTCAATCATAAATAAACAAACATGAACTGCAGTTCATCAGCTCAGCAGCCTGTTTGAGAGCAGAGCCTTGTGTATGGCCTTTTTTTCATGTTTTATATTCCAAACAGCTTAAAAAGGTTAATATTCTCACCCTGTTTAACTTTCAGCTCTATTTCCTTCTTCTTACTCTTTTCTTCTTTCACTCCGAATTCATACTTTGCAGCATCATCTGGCTTCAGATCTTTGATCCACACTGTAAACTTTCCTTCTGTGTTTTCATTCAGGGAGAATCGTCCATGATCAAAACTCTGATCATTAATTATGTCTGCACATCTGTTTACTGCCCTGCAAAAGTATTTAGCACCTTTTAAACTCCACAGCAGATCAGACTGTATAATGACGCTCCCTCCTGAGTAACCAATCACCTCAAAGCTGTTTCCTGTACCTGCCGGTTAAAAAAGACACGTCCACACGTTTTATATCTTACAGTACAACAAACTGCAGCACACAGGACCAACACTGTTTACAGTGAAGGAGTAAATGATGAAAAGTAACTGCGGTTGACGTCGTATTAGAAATATTTCTGACCTGTGATCAGGTAGAGGGTGAAGATGAGGAGGGTGTTCATTCTGAAGTGCAGTTGAGGGCTAAAATTTTCAGAAAGCTTTTAAAATGTCGTCCAAAGTTAAACTGTTATTCTTCATACGTTGTGGTCCTCTGTGTGTGCTGTTGCCTGCTTGTTGGCTCCTCTTTTACTTGTAATGTTCTCACCCTCACACTTCCTCCCATCAGCATCACTCACCACATACCAAAAGAATCGGACATAGAGCTCCATCTGCTGGAGGCGAAAGCCGAGCTCTGCTGTATCTCATTTCTCCTTTTTGCCTAATGCTGTTTCCTCTAGGCAATTTCAGGCTGGACCAGTCATGACTTTATGGGTGACTGTGATTTGTTTACAGCCTGTGGTTTGGGGGCAGTCGTGGGCTGGAGGTTAGGGAACTGGCCCTGTGACCGGAAGGTTGCTGGTTCGATTCCCAGCACCGACAGTCCATGACTGAGGTGTCCTTGAGAAAGACACCTAACCCCCAACTGCTCCCTGGGCACCGTGGATAGGGCTGCCCACCAATCTGGGCAAGTGTGCTCACTGCCCCCTAGTGTGTGTGTTCACTAGTGTGTATGTGGTGTTTCACTTCACAGATGGGTTAAATGTGGAGGTGGAATCTCCACATTTGTGGGATTAAGAAAGTATCACTTAACATCTTTGCTGGTTTCGGCCTTTTTTTTAAGCTAAAGCTCACATTTTTGGGGCCAATTGAACACATATAATCATACTAGCCCATTTCTAGTAGGTTCTGCCGATACTGCAATAAAAATAGCATTTAGTTGCTCTTAAGTTTAGCCAGTTTGGCAAGTTTACTTGTATAGGACCTTTCACCCACAGCAGCAATTCAAAGTGCTTCACACAAACACAGAAAAATAAAAAGCATTGAATAATATGAAATAATAAAGCCTGTGATGTCCTGTGATCTAGGACTTCAGAAAGGCATTTGCAAAGATAATAAAGTAGAAAATAAAATAATAAAACTAGTCTTATGATAAGGCACAAAAAAAGAAAGAGGCCTGCATTTGGAGCATATCTGGCCTCATCTGAGAGTTTGTTCCAGCGGTTAGCAGCACAGTGACCGAATGCTGTCTCACCCTGATTGGTTCTGATTGTGGGCACTACTAACTGACCGGTCCCTAGTGGTCAGATATTGATTTAAATCTTATGATACCAAATTCTCAAGTCAACAAAGTAAATAAGCGTTTATACACATACAGTACACACTCCGAAGTGCATCTAAAATTCAAAGGCAAATCCTTTTGAAGGTGGAATAACTGTCATCTTTCTTCCCTTTATATGAATAATCTGCACAGTCGTCTCTCACATCACTGAAAACTTGAGTTGGAGGACCTGCTGCCCTGAGACTGTGCAGTACCGATCACCTCATTTCAGTGTCAATCAATCCACTTGCAGAGCTTGAATGTCTTGAAATCCTCTGAATAGGTGCAGTTGACAGTGACGGTCTCTCCCAGAAAAGGGCTCATTGTTTTAGTCCTCAGAGCACCTGTCAATCACAGAAACACTTAAACTACAGTTCATCAGCTCAGAAGTGCAGAAGTAACACATCAGGCTTTCTAATTTAGTAGTAAAAGGAGGTTAGACTCCAGTTAATCTGTCTTTTCTTTTTATCTTTAAGCTTTAAGCAATATCTGCTCTAAATTGGAACCTCAGTGCCAACTCTACTGAATAAGCTGCTTAGGGCTCTGCGGCCACCAGGGGGCGCCCTAAGCGCAACTGGGTTATTAAAAAAAAAGAAAAAAGCGTGCATCTGAAACTGACAAATGAAGAAAAGAACAGAATTTGAGGGGGAAAAAAACACTTGAAAGCTTTTTTTTCAGTGTTCATTTTGTGCCCTTTGTTTTGGTTTAGAGTCAAACAAGATGTCACAGTTGATCTGGCATCTGTCTGGTTCAGGCTTTGAGTTCTCTGTTTATTTCTCTGCGAATAAGCAACATGCAGCCGGTCGCATAAGAAAACGAGGGAGAGTAGCCAGAAAGCAAAGAGGAAATCATACTCTAATCTAACTATGTAGAAATTAGAGCATTTGTAATGGTAAAAAAATGTCATTGCCACTGCCACCTAGTGTTACATCCAACCTAAATGAAAGTTAACTGGGGAAGCAAGAAATACTGCCTCATGTTACTCATGTGATAGACTCCTGGGTCAGGAATGCTGAGAAGGTGGTCTGTAAGGTCTTATTAGAATTCCAAAGAAGCATCCAGTCGTCAGCAATACATAATACAAGAATTAGCTAATTATAGACCGCTAGTGGCGATCACTGTATTTAGTTAGCCTTTAATTTTACAGTACATGCCTAGAGCCAGTGTGAAGCCATGCCCTGATTCTGTTCTCGACGACCCTTGGGTAATTGACATCATCCACCATACAATGGAGATATTTGAAACATTCTTTCATTAAACTATTTAAATATTCGCCCTTTTACTCTTTAAATACTATATTGTTCTGCCCCAACGCCTTGCCAGGGTCAACAGCAAGCTAACTCCTCTCCAACAAACCACGCCAGACGACAGATTTCAATTCACCTTTTATGGTCGTGAAGTAGGGTAAAACGACGATGCCTTCAAAGGAATCTTGATGCCCAGGAAGAAGGGAAAGAGAAATTTAGCCTTGCCGAACAAGAGTAGCGCACAATGCTCTGATTTCTATATAGAATAACGTCCACTTAACATGACATCATCAATTGGTTCCTTCGATGTAGAACATTACTAACATTTGCCAGTAGATGGCAGCGGAGGACCGCAAATAACGATAAACTTTAGACAGGAGCAACACATAAAACAGAACACTCCCCATAAAACAGAACAAATACATAGTGAACCACAGTGAGAGCCATTATCCACAATAGAGAAAACAATGGTGAACCTTCTCAGGAGTGGCCGGCCTACCAAAGATTCACCAAAAGCACACTGATGACTCATCCAGGAGGTCACAAAATAACCCACATATAACATCTGAAGAACTTCATGCCTCATTTGCGTCAGTTAAGGTTAATGTACATGATTTCTCTATAAGAACGACACTGGGCAAAAATAACATCCACAGGACGGCTGCAAGACTCAAACCACTGCTGACCAAAAAAAAAACACTGGCTCATTTCACATTTACCAAAAAGACCCCCAAGACTTTTGGGATAACATTCTGTGGACTGATGAGTTAAAGAGCTTTTTGGAAGACATGAGTCCCGTTACATCTGTCATAAAGCTAAAACTGTATTCCACCATAAGAACATCATACCAACAGTGAAACATGGTGGTGGTAGTGGGATGGTCTTAGGCCACTTTGCTTCTGCAGGACCTGGATGACTTGTAGTAACTGATGGATCCATGAATTCTGCTCTCTATTACAAAATCCTGAAGAAGGTCCACCTGTCAGTTTGTGACCTGAGGCTCAAGCACAGTTGAGAAAGCACACAAGCAAGCCCACCTCTGAATGGCTCAAAAGAAACAAAAATGAAGGTTTTGGAGAGTCCGAGTGGAAGTCCTGACTTGAATCCATTGAGATGTTGTGGTAAGACCTTAAACAACCTTGTGGCGCAAATAAATCATTCTGCAAAGAAGAGTGGACCAAAGTTCCATCACAGTGATGTAAAAATTACTATTGTTTTTTATCGTTATTATTGCAGTTGTTACTGAAGAGGGTGGCGCAACCAGTTATGTTTAGGGGGTAATTCCTTTTTCACAAGAGTGATACAGGTTTTTGAATACATCTTCATCTTCAGTAAATGAAAGCTGCTTTTTAAAAGCTGCTTTTTGTGTTTCTTCGTTGTCTTCACTTCACACTAAAATTAGTTTTATGATTTAAAACATGACAAATTAGCAAAAATATAAGAAATCGTGTAAGAGGCAAATACTTTCTCACAGCATTGTATGTCCAAATGCCTTTTAGGTTTTCCCAGTGCTGTTGTTTGATGGCTCTGATAAACTGTCAGAAAAACAGATATTGAGCAGGTCCAATTTTTATAGTCGCAAAAGGTACAACAGTTGTGTACCTAAAAGTTTTTCTCAGGTGAGTAGAACACATCAGCTTTGTTTGTACAAATGCAATGAGGTTGGGAAAATAAATCTATATATTTGAATGAAGGAATGAAGGAATGAATGAATGAGTTTCGTAATTATAGTTAAGACATAATTGAACCACAAGCTCTTTGGACTGTTTGGATATCTGTTTAATAAACCAATGCAAGTTGATTTAGACCGGAGATAGTGGGTAAATCTTTAAAAGTATGTCAGTGATGCACTTTTACAGCTACAGATAAAATCACAGCTATTTCTGCACTTCATGGCGTCTAACAGTGGCGTATTCTGAAGTAGATTCTTCTGTGCTGAAGGTGACCGCAGTATCACAGAGCGAAGCTGGACTCTTCAGGAAGCTCACAGTGGCGTATGTGGGGTCAGTCACGGTTGACTGTGTGATTAAAGCTGTAAGATGAGTCTCCTCAGAGTTGCAGACCACAGGAGGAACCTCAGTAGAAAAGAATGACCATTATGAACATGTTTAACACACACACACACACACACACACACACACACATATAGGTACTCACTTCTTTATTGTCTTTTAAATTTATCCCAGATAAAGAGAGAGTGGAACCTGCAGTTGCAAAGTAAGAAAACACAGTTCTTGAAAGTTTCAATATTTTTTCCTAGCTATTTTGGAGCATTACTGCTGGTTCATTTGTTATGAAATGTTCACTCAATGTAAAGGGCAGCTGCTCCAAATGATGTAGAAAGATAAAGAAGTGGAGATACTTGGTTTTTGTTATTTTGAACCACGCTGATATGGGACCTAGAAGCATCAACATTACCTGGAATATAATGTCTTTTGTAACTGTTTAAAACACAGCACATTACATTTCAGGCTGGACTGTATTTCTCACTGTTGATCTTTTCTTCAGAATTCGCTAAATCGTGTCATGTTTACAAGGCTTTTCTACTCGCATTGATTTAACATCTGAGGAGTTTCAATACAAAATAGTGTGTATTGATATATATATATATATATATATATATATATATAAAAGGGTGGAGAGCCCTCTCTGGGTCAGGGATAGGCTCTTGCCTCAAGTGGAGGAGTTCAAGTATCTCGGGGTCTTGTTCACGAGTGATGGTACAAGGGAGCGGGAGATTGACAGGCGGATTGGTGCTGGGTCAGCAGTGATGCGGGCTCTTTACCGGTCTGTTGTGGTAAAGAAAGAGCTGAGCCATAAAGCAAGGCTCTCGATTTACCGGTCGATCTACGTTCCCACCCTCACCTATGGTCATGAGCTTTGGGTAATGACCGAAAGAATAAGATCGCGAATACAAGCGGCCGAAATGAGTTTCCTCCGCAGGGTGTCTGGACTCTCCCTTAGAGATAGGGTGAGAAGTTCGGTCATCCGGGAGGGACTCGGAGTAGAGCCGCTGCTTCTCCACGTCGAGAGGAGACAGCTGAGGTGGTTCAGGCATCTGGTTAGGATGCCTCCCTCGGGAGGTGTCACAGGCAAGTCCACCGGGGAGGAGATCCCGGGGAAGACCCAGGACATGCTGGCGCGACTATATCGCCCAGCTGGCCTGGGAGCGCCTCGGAATCCCCCGTGGAGAGCTAGTGGAAGTGGCTGGGGAAAGGGAGGTCTGGGCCTCATTGCCTAGGTTGCTGCCCCCACGACCCGAACCCCGGAGAAGCGGAAGATAATGAATGGATGGATGGATGGATATATATATATATATATATATTATTGTACTATTTTATCTCGTCTTGTGATACCACTCTCGGTATCAGTATCGAAATCAACATTCTGGTATTGTGACACCTCTAGTTTAAACTGTACCTTGTTGTGTCTTGTTGCATCTCAGCTTGTAGAGAATCAGAAATAGTCCTCCAATCAGCAGCAGAGCGAGGCATAAACACACTGTCATGCTGATCACAGAAGAACCTGCAAAGAGACCATCCAGAGAGGCTCTGCTAAGCTTTTCAAATATGAATGCAGATCAACACGAATACAGTTTTCCTCCACCAGACGGAGCTAAAGCGCTACATCAGGGGTGTCCGATCTCATTCACAAAGGGCTGGTTGGGCTGCAGGTTTTCACTCCAGACAAGCTGAAGAAAACCTGATTCTGGTGGTTTAATCTGTTGATCTTCAAACATTTTAGGAGGTGACCTCTTTCTTTATTGGAGTGAACACCGGCAGCCACACCGGTCTTCTGTGGATAAGTTTGGACACCTCTGCTCTACATCAATGCGTGTAGCTTGCTTAATCGTTGTGACCCAGTAGC
The DNA here is from genome assembly GCF_015220715.1 of Pygocentrus nattereri. Taxonomy (NCBI): domain Eukaryota; kingdom Metazoa; phylum Chordata; class Actinopteri; order Characiformes; family Serrasalmidae; genus Pygocentrus; species Pygocentrus nattereri. The sequence goes on along the minus strand of NC_051222.1, from coordinate 37,138,714 downwards.
AGCGTTACTTCACTCAGTTGAATGGATGTCAATGCAGTCTTAAATGCTTATAAACACATGCAGTACACACCATAACACCATCTATCTGAATGGTTGGGTCACAGCAGACATTGTAGACCCTAGTAGCTGTGGTGCTGTCGGTTTTGAGTGCAGCCTATGGGAGTTGGAGATAGAAGTGAGATTGAATAACAGAACTGAATTCAGATGTTAAAATCTGTGTTTGTGTATAGTTGATGCAGTAAAGATGTTATGTGTACTGTAAGACATGATCTACAAACGCCAAAATGTTTCAATAAAGCCACTGAATGATGGCACTGGCATTCATAATTAAAGATAGATGGGGTAAAGTAAATATATTAAGAAACAATACAACATTTTTACATTTGAATGTAATTTACAGTATGCAGTTACATCATTTTAATGCTTTAACTGTAGACATGGCTAATGATTTTAGCACGTCTGCATTCAGCCTATCAGTCTGTCTCACTTCTGCTTGCTCTACCACACATAAAGCTCAAACCTCAGAGCCACCTGCATGCATCCTTTCTGTTTTTTGATTCGACCTCGTTGGTTTTCTGTTCTTGTTCAGCCCGTTTCTTTCTTCAAGTTATACAGTGGAAACTAAACTGATTGTTATCATACTAGTGCGTGCTGCATGATAGTCACGCTCGCAAAGCTCTTGATCTAATCTCGCATGTTAATTCTGCCCTCTGTGGTTTAGAGCTGTGCTAATGGAATTTCTTTTGTCTTGTGCAACTAAACGTGTCAGCAACTGACTGTACAGATCGCCAAGCCTGCAGTCTTGAAGTGTTTTCATATTTCTAGCACATTATTGATGCTACAGTGATCTTTTACATTTGTTAATGAATGACCGTTGATGATAAGATGTTCCTCAAAATTGTGCTGTCAATTGAAAAAGTGCATTTGCTCAGCTTGAGCAATTCTGTGGATTAGCATGGATGTTGCTATATGGTTTTAATTGTAGGAATTGACTGGCAGTTTCAGAGACGTTATAAATGAGGAGATATATTACTGGTTGAAATATGAACAGGATAGCTCAACATGGCATTCATTTACCACCCTTCAGTTAAAAAGAGCCTATCAGCAAACAGAGAGGGTTCAACAAAATTGTGGAAAATGCACCCTCATTGTGGAAAACAAACTAAAAAGAAAATCAATTTTTTTATGTGATGTTCAGCCAAAGTCTACAAACTATTCTATGGTTTTAGTTTTTTTTTCTAGATTTTACCAGTGATTTTAAATATGGTTTTGAAACTTTAACTTGACCTTCAGTTTTGAGTATTTAGGCATTTCCCCATTCAAAGAGAGAGAAGTCTGGTTTTTGACAGAAAATAACTGCCCGGCGGCGTTGTGAAGATGGCTTTCCTATACAGATGTTGATAGGTTCTATGGTATTCTTGGTGGCTGCAAGAGTATGGCTAAGGGGGTTACTAAATGGTTCATATGTTATTCCAGGTGGTTGCTGGGGTGTTGCTATGTGGTTGATATGATATCTCTAAGTTTTAAGTGGCTTGCTAGGGGGTTGTGAGGGTTTTTCAGGCAGGTGTTTCAGATGTTTCAAGGTGGCTTCAAACCCCAGGTGATTGCTGGGATGTTACTGTGTGGTTGCTTAGGTTGTTAAGTGGTTGCTATGATGTATTTGTATGACTGTGGTGTACAAATTTTAAGCCTCGTAGTGACACAGTGTCTGTAGAGGAATCAGAGGTTTATGTAAGAATGACTCACCTTCAGGATCTTTTAGGAGCATCTCACCATTCATTCCTATGGGAAAAAGTCCACCCTACACTGATGTTTTCATAGACTCATAGCTGTTACTACTACTAATACTACTGCTATTAATATTTGTAGTATAATCACTTGTAGGTAGTTTGACCAGAGGAGGATGGGTCCCCCCTGGTGAGCCTTGGTTCCTCCCAAGGTTTCTTCCTCAGCTATGAGGGCGGTTCTCCTTGCCCACCGGGGGGTTTTACATTCTTGTTAAAACTTTGTCTTTTCTGGAATTCTGTGAAGCTGCTTTTTGACAACATCCGTTGTAAAAAGCGATAAACAAATAAATTTGATTTGATTTGATTTGAGATCTTGAACAGATCTTGCTACACACAAAGAAATGGCATCTAAAAGCACTCCCAATCAGACGGAACCTTCTAGAGTTCTAAACACTTTGATGAGTTAGCAGACGAAACATTAATCAGAAAAGCAATAAAGCAAGAAAAAGAAAAGTGCTTTTCATGCTCTGTCATTTATTTAAATAAGAGAGCACCAGGTTGATTTCATATCTTGCCCAGAAGGTGTTTTTGAAAAATGCCAAGGAATAACCACTTTGGTTACTAGCCTGAGTAAACCTTTGAGTGAATGATCAGAATAATAATAAGAAGAAAAGAAGAAAATTTGCAGTAATGATACAATTCATACCTTTCATAACTTGCAGATGCACTTCAGTGTAGATGGAGGACCCAAAGCTCTCCTCCCCACACCAGTACGTCCCAGAATCCTCCTCTCTCAGATCTGTGATGGTCACGGTGAAGACTCCAGCAGGTGCATCATCACTCAGAGAGAATCTGCCAGTTCTGTTTTTCTCTGATGAAACTTTGACTCCACCTTTGTCACAGCTGGCCAGCTGCTGCCCCATGCAGAGGAATTTCCCATCACTCTCTGGAGACTCTCCTCTGTAGCTGCACTCGATGGAGACACTGAGTGTTTCTCGTCCAAAGACCTGAAGCACTAAAGATAAATGAAACCTTATATGACCTTCCGTAGATTTCATACTTTGACTTGAACACACAAAATCAAGACCCCATGGACCACCTTCTTTCCTGACGACCTGCAGTTCAGTGGAGAGGTAATTCATCAAGACGTCTCCTTTTTCCACTCCACACCAGTATCTCCCAGCATCCTCTGCCTTCACTCTGCTGATGTTCACACTAAAGACCCCAGCCGTGATGTCATCATGCACGGAGAATCTCTCTGTCTTGTTTGGAGTCCGTTGAGTAGCTTGAGAACGAAGGTTTCTTCGTTCAGTAAAACACTCCCCCTCCTTACAGATATGCTTTGAACTTGGCTTATACTTTGAGGAATAAGGGCATCTGACCTCAACAGTGTCACCTTCATAACTGGTCATTTTGCTACCTGAAGTCAGGGAAAAGTACGATTCAATTAATCTATGAATGCACATGTGTGTATAAATTACAATTGCTTCCAGTCATCTCTCTGGCAACACAGCTGTCAACCGTCTTGTTTGTTCATTCGGTTCATGATACTGACCAGTCACAGTCGGGTGGACAATCAGGTGGACGTCTTTGATCGCAGAGGTGGAGCTGACTGGGCTTCCACTGATCTGCACTCCGCAGAAATAAAGCCCTGCATCATCGACGGTCACATTTTTGATGCTAACTCTGACCACTTTTGTCTCACTGTTGTCACTGATTGAGAACCTTCTCATGTCCTCGTCCAGTCTCACTGGTGTTCCAGTGGTAGATATCATTCGGTCGACAGAGTGTTTATGCATTTTGAATACACGCTGGGCGTTGAGTGTTGTCTTTTCTGAATATCCAAAGCTGAAGGAGACACTCTGTCCAAGCTGAGCCGTGACCGTCATTGACCCCCCACAGCAGGAGTCTGTTAGAGATGAAGAAGCCTCTGATGTTAACAGTGTGGTTCTGAACTAAATCCGTTTCTTACGCTTTCATATATCACAGAATCTACACTATCGTACAGAAGTTTGGACACACCACTTATAGATTTTTTTACATAGTTTTACACTCTTATACAAGTGAGTCAAATTACATGTGGTGTTGATTGACTTTAAGTGAAAATACGTTTTTCACTTACTTGCAAATCTGAATTTTTTCAGCTTTAAATACTGCTCAGTTTAAAATACTGGACAAAAATAAACATTTAATATGAAATTTGCTACATTTTCCTTTCCAATATGTTCAGTTCAGAAGAAAAAGGTACGAAGTAACTGGAATTATTTCAGTCATGTTTGTGTTCTACAAGATAGTGCTGTTTAGATGCTCGTCAAAGCACAGCTGATTGTCAGAAATGCATTACGAGGACCTTTGATGGAAAAAATGGAATTAAGAGGATGATCCCACTTTAAATTTCACTAAAACCCTAAAATGAAAATGACTTGAAAAATAAATAAATGAAAAATAAACAGTCTTTCTATAAGTAAGCACAACCAATATATAGAAGAAAAAACTGAGTGACAATTAATCAAATAAATAAATAAGGCGTTGTAGCCTTCCTGGAGTTTGGAATTGGATAAACCTTTCTGGAATTGTCACTATGGCAACGAGGATTAGAGAAAATCCCTTCACGATATTTTTTTAATTAATGTGAAAGGCACTATAAGAGTAACAAATAGATGAAAAAGTGAAAAACAAGCTGAAGGCTTGCGAGAAATGATCACTTTAATACCTGGAATTTACATCATTTCCCTAGTTGCTAATGTAAAGAGTTTCAGTGTGAAGAAGACAATTTGTTAATACTAGGATAGGATATTATTATTATTATTATTAATATTATTATTAGCAGTAGTAGTAGTGGTGGTGGTTGTAGGATTAGTAGTAGAATATCAGAGTGCTCAGTTTGGAGTTCTGCGGGCACAATCCTCTCACCTTCTTCCACCTTCAGCTCCCAGTCTCCGATAGACCTGTATACAGACTCCTGCACAACTGCGCACCTATACGGTCCAGCGTCCTCCAGACTCAGATTCCCAATAAACACTCTGATGACCGATGCTTCCGTGTCATCGTACAGGTAAAATCTATCCTTACGAAGCCACTGGTTTATAATGCTCGTCCTTATCTTGGTCTCACAGATCGTTACTCTTCTGCAGACCACCTTTGCTTGAGCTTCAAGCGATGTGGAATACCTGCAGTTGATGATGACGCTTCTTCCTGCATAGCCAACAACGTCAACACAGTCCACTAGACCTGTCAATAAAACAGAAGTAAATAAATAAAACCTGGTAAATAGCGATCGTTGTCTTTCTGTATTCTGAGTAAAATATCTGACCTGAGGCAAGGAAAAAGGTGAAAAGGTGGAGGATCTTCATCCTAAGGTTCACTGATGGTGAGACCAACTTTAACGCACTCTGTTCTCAGGCATCTGGAAGCTCACCTTTGCTCTCAGCGGAGTGTGACTGAGGTTGACCATTACTTGCAGCATGTTCTGTACTCCCTTCTTTCACCCTGCTTGTTTCCTCTTTCTCTTGAATGTGAAAGACATGCTCCTCCCATCAGCACCACATACCAGATTCAAACAGAGGAAGAGAAAGTGCGCCCTCTAGCGGAGGTGTGAGGTGTTTCTGCTCCATGATGAAAATAATTGTTGGGGGAAAAAAAGAATTTAGTGGAAAAATCAGCAGATCTTTCAGAAATCCTGCAGAATTCAATGGTTGAGATGTAAATAAAGTCAGAGTGGTTTAATGTGAACCGGGGGTCACCATGTCTACAACACAAATATAGGCATTTTATTTACTATCCAGAACCACCGGAGAACCTAAATAAAAGAAAACTTGATATTAAAACAGTCGGACTGAGAAATGTGGAAATTAAATATAAACATGGTAAGAAGGCAGGCAGCGGAAATGAGGGCATCATCTGGAGGTCCACTGGACTTTAATCTTTGTCACAGAAGAAATTTAGATTGCATAGTGATTATGGTAGCTCAAGTAAAGGTGTGTGTGTGTGTGTGTGTGTGTGTGTGTGTGTGTGTGTGTCTGTGTGTGTGTGTGTGTGTGTGTGTGTGTGTCTGTGTGTGTGTGTGTGTGTGTGTGGTACCTTGAATGTTCCGTTTCTTTCGCTCAGCGAGTATGAAGAATTAGAATCAGCACCAGATGAACAGACCACTTAGTCTAGAGCAGGGGTGCACAGCTCTGGTCCTGGAGAGCTGGTGTCCAGCACACTTTGGTGATTTACCTGCTCAAACACACCTGATCACATTCGTCTTTTAATATCCAGGTGAAATAGGTGTGTTTGAGCAGGGAAACCTCCAAACTGTGCCCTCCAGGACTGGAGTTGTGCACCCCTGGTCTAGTGAACGGATGATGCTTTAGAGATTTACTTCACTGAAGGCGTCCAAACAGTGACACAGTGACCTCCAGCAAACAGTAATATATTTGAAACAGATATAAGGGAATGTGCATCATGGGAACAGCGCTGTAACTGTGGGACTTTGAGTAGATGATGTCGCACTAAACTTACTCAACCCACAGGCTAAATGCTCACGCCCAGTGCAGCTCCAGATCATGTGAGCAGGTGGAGCTAGTAGACGTTTATACATCACCATTCTCATAACATCTATTTTATACAGTAAACTCTTCATAAATTTAATGTAATTGCAATGTCATCTGACTCAATACAAAAACACAGTAAATCTTAGCACAGGAGAGAACATCGCACGTCTCAGTGGATGAATTAAGCTGAATTTTTAAACTATGGAATTATCTCTTCTATGAGTTAAACAGGAAATAACGTATGAGTGAAATGTTGCTGGTTGAGAGCCACATGTCAATCAACCTGAATGAAACAATGTCCAGAATGTCCAGAGTGCTGGGAATAGATGAGAACAAATGGAAATGCTACCCTTTCCCCATCAGCTCTCATGTTTAACAGTATCAATCTTGTTAATGGTTGCCCTGGTAACTGTATCAGTAGATCTGCTTGCTTTCCTGCTGAAATTCACTGTTGCGTATGTTGGACCTTCAGCAGACGTTCCAGCTGAATGCCGGATGGCACTTGCTGAGAAATCGGACGGAATCGTGGGCAACTGAGCTGTGGAGCAGATGACCTGGTCAGGAGAGTTTGGTGGTAACTGAACAGTAGAATAAATAGGATTTGAGAAATCACAGCTTGAGGGTAACTGGACATCAACAGTCTGAGAAGGTTCTGAGGGGTTTGTAGGTAGTTGAGCAGTAGAGTAGACTATGGAAACTCCAGCATCTGAGACAGGAAAGTCTATAATTTCCTCATAGTCAGGGACAGCAGGGGCCTGACGGAAGAGAGAACATTAGGGTTTGTCAGTTGTGTTAAAGGGCGCCTTACTGTCAGTGTATAGTCAATTACAGCAGTTGTTCCACTCGATTGTGTGTGCGTGTGAGCTTTAAGAAAGTTAATATTATATTTGGTTTATTTGGTAGTTCTTGTAAAGTAGTGATTTATTTTGAAGTGCAGTCTGGTCTCACCTCGTGGTTGCTTGATGATCCCGTGATGGAGCGGCTTTGGGATGAAGCTGGCACTTCAGAAGAAAGCAAAATAATTGTGGAAGTTAAATAAGAACATGGTATGGATTATTGTAAAGGCAACATCATTGGGATTAATCTGAGAATGAGTACATTGTCTTTACAGTACTTCTCATAAAGTACAGCCAGCAGAGGGCAGCATCTGTGTATCAGTGTTGGTCCTCTGGACCTTTTTGATTAATTCATTCTGTTGTGAACTTTGTAGTCCAAGTAGGGCTGTGTGTATGTGTGTGATGGTACCTTCAGTCTTGCCTCTTCTTCGCAGAGTGAGTATTAAGAACAAGAGTCCAATCAGAAGCAGCACTACAATCACAGACACACCAGTGATCACAGAGGAAACTGGAAATGCTGGAGGTGGAGAAACAGAAGCATAGTTGCAGTTACTGAAAGAGTCAATAGTCAAACAATAATCTAATTGTACAGAAGTGATTACATACACTGATCAGCCATAACATCATGACCACCTCCTCGTTTCTGCGCTCACTGTCCACTTTATCAGCTCCACTTACTGTATAGCTGCACTCTGTAGTTCTACAGTTACAGACTGTAGTCCATCTGTTTCTCTGATACTCTGTTACCCTGTTCTTCAGTGGTCAGGACCCCCATGGACCCTCACAGAGCAGGTATTTGGGTGGTGGGTCATTCTCAGCACTGCAGTAACACTGACGTGGTGGTGGTATGTTAGTGTGTGTTGTGCGGGTCTGAGTGGATGAGTGGAGTTTTAAACACTGTGTCCACTCACTGTCCACTCTATTAAACACTCCTACCTTGTCTGTCCACCTTGTAGATGTAAAGTCAGAGACGACAGCTCATCTGCTGCTGCACAGTTTGTGTTGGTCATCCTCCAGTCCTTCATCAGTGGTCACAGGACGCTGCCCACAGGACGCTGTTGGTTGGATATTTTAGGTTGGTGGACTATACTCAGTCCAGCAGCAACATTGAGGTGTTTAAACACTCCGTGCAGCACTGCTGTGTCTGATCCACTCAGACCAGCACAACACACACTAACACACCCTCACCACCACGTCAGTGTTACTGCAGAGCTGAGAATGACCCACCACCCAAACAGTATCTGCTCTGTGAGGGTCCATGGGGGTCCTGACCACTGAAGAACAGGGTAACAGAGTATCAGAGAAACAGATGGACTACAGTCTGTAACTGTAGAACTACAGAGTGCAGCTATACAGTAAGTGGAGCTGATAAAGTGGACAGTGAGCGTAGAAACAAGGAGGTGCTTTTAATTTTATGGCTGGTCAGTGTTTGGGCAGAGAGGCTTTATTTAAGCACCTGTAGCAGAAGAGGAAGCTAATGTGCTTTTAGAAGATGACGATGTGGTTGGGTTTGTAGTCTGTGAACTGATGCATGAAGGTGACCATGGAAAATTCTGAGGATCTAAAAGAAATAAACAAGATCTTGGTTGAATTAATGGGTACATGAAGTTATTTCTGCTGTAATACATGTTAACCCAGACATACACAGTCCTAGATCCTTTACCTGTTGTTGCTTTTGCTTTAAATAAAGACCTTCCCATTGTTTTAGGTGTTGAGAATGTGGTTTCTTCCATGCTTTGTGAGGGTTTTCTTGATGAGGATGCTGTTGTTGCTTGTTTTCGTTCTGGAACATAAAGCTTAGGTATTAAAAAGGATGTATTTTCTGTATATGTAAGGATGCATGTCATAAACACTGAAATAGCCTGTGGTTCGTGTGGCTTCTGTCCCACACTCATATCATAATGTTAGATCTAATGATGTCAGCTGTTTTGAGAATGGCAGTTGCTCAAGCATCAGATTCAAGACACATTTTAGAATTTCTCACTGATGTTCGTTGGCGTTTGGTTTTAAAATTGCTTTACTTGAGGAAATTGCCGCAATTTAAACTTGCACTGATGTGCTAGGGTGCTAATTCAGGATCTTCTCAGTTCCTCATTTAAACTCTATTCAAATTTATAAGCAGTCACATGTCAGAGAAAAGTTGTTGTGCACACATTTCCTGTTGTCTCTAGAGACTACACTAAAAGTCATCTAAACTATTTTGAAGTTCTGAATATTATAAAATATCTACAGACAAATAAGTTCACAAAATCTTAGCACCAAACATGCCTACCATACTGTTTTGTGCTAATAGCCTTCAGAGTAAACCTAAACTACCAGACGTTTTACAATCAAACGACCTACTTATTTTATACTTATTACATACTGTGAAGGCATACATTGGTATGCAGATACATTTTTCAGAACAATGTGCATGTGTTCTAGGCAGATTGCACACAGATCATAAGGCCCCACACTTTTTTTTTATTTTTTAACTTCACAGAGTCTCGTTATATTGATCGTATATTGATCTATAGGAAGAAATTATCTGGAATTTATTTTTGTTATAGACCCATACTATGATACAAAAGACACCACAAGATTCAGCACAGACTCTAATTGCCCATGAGTAAAATAATCATGTACTTCTATACCAGCTGTTCTTTTAAACACACCATTTATATTTCTTAATCTCCAGAAAAAGCCCATACTTCTGCACCAACTCTCTTGCCTAGCAGACCTAAAGTACAGACCAGTGGTTCTCTTGGTATCTACCTTCCTGTGCAGTTCAGTCTGTCTGCATTCAACATGGGGCCTGTTCACCTGACACTAATGAATCTGATTCAGCCGATCAAGGACTTCTGATTAGGTTAAGTAGCTGGAGCAGATGTGGGATAGAGTGGTTGAAACTAGATTCCACGAGAAGGTACATCTCCAGGTCCAGGGTTGGTGACCACTGGTAATGTCTGTAGGGTAAACCAGTGATTGCCAATCCATTTTCCCCCAACATTTTAGAGTGTTTAGACACCTGAAAGACCAGACCAAGGTCTAAACCTCACAACAAGGGCATGGGTTCGATTCCCCGACCAGGTAACCAGGGACCTTTCTGTATGGAGTTTGCATGTCTGTATGGGTTTCCTTCGGGTGATCTGATTTCTTCAGTCAGGTGAATTAGAAATGCTAAATTGCCTCTAGGTGTGTGTGTGTGTGTGTGTGTGTGTGTGTTATTATGTATGTCTGTAACCTGCGATGGACAAGCAGCCTGTCCAGGGTTCTTCCTGCCTTCTATCCAAGGTTCCAGCAACCCAGATGAATAAGTGGTTTAGATAATGTGTGTATGTATGTTTGATCTGGTTAGTTTTGGTTTCACATCACAATTTAGTAAGCGCACTAAATAACTTGGCATGACACACCTACATCCTGTCATCATCACCTACGTGGGCTGCGTCTAACTACACTTAACACTGATTGATTTGTAGAGGAGCGTGCATCTGACATCAGAGCATGGTCAGTTCAGTGGGCAGCCTTTTCTGTTTGAATGGAAAAAACTGAATAACCTTTCTTTCATATCCTCTCCCAGTATGCTGGGATTTTTACTTTTCTCCCAGTTTTTTCTCATTTTCACACTGCAAACAAACCAAACCATGGTTCAGTTTGGTCCAGACCGAGACCACCCCTTTTTGTAATTCTCTGGTCGAAACCATGGTCTGAGGCACCTTTTGCACATGCTATTTTGGTCATTGACAAGCCTTTCTAAGGCGAGGTGAGTGTGTTTATGGCAAAAATTAAAACAAACAAAACAATGTGCCGAGCAGGGTTTAGGACCAGGGTTGGAAACTACAGGATAGACCTCTCGACCAGACTGAAGGCTGAATGAAATTCACTACCAGGATTTTAAATTACATTGCTGTACACATCAAAGTGTCAAAATATTTTGCACATATTTTACACTTGCACAATTTAACAAAACATGAGACCTATTCACCAGTAACTGTGAGGTTGATCTGGGTGATATAGACCTTGTATCCATGGTCAGATGTCCAGTCTGATTCAGCTCCACACCAGTATTCACCAGAGTCTCCCTCAGTCAGACGGTTGATGACCACAGTGAAGATCTGCTTTCCATCATCATGTAGATACAGTTTCCCCTCATTTCTCCATCTTCTGCTCTCTTTAACTGATGTTTCATAACTACAGTTAACAGTGCCCACTCTCCTACAGAGAAACTTGGGGTAACTGCTGTGGGATTGTGGGTATTTGCAGCTGATGTTGACACTTCCTCCTACAACAGCAGACTCAGTGATGCTCTTCTCAAAGAATGTATCTGTCAATCATAAACAAGGTTAAAACTCTTGAATGAGGCCTCATAGGTTTTATGTAGTTAAACTATTATGACAATGCTGTGATTTTGGAGTAAGACACATCTACTTCTTCTGTACTAACATAATACATATTACGATGACCATTTAGCCAAGCCAGCCTGTTAAACGCATGTTTATGTCACAGGAGGAGACAGTGACAGAAAGCAAATGGATACTAATACATTATAGGCTGACAAAATAATGTAGAGGGAATGATATGCAGATTTATAGAAAAGGGAGTTTTATATATTTACTGTTTAAATTACTGATCTTTGATTTTAATAGGAGTTTGTTCGTTCACCCTCACCGTAGCTGATGTTAATGATGCTGGAAGTTTAGAACAGTAAACAATTGAGTGGTGGGAGAGACTCACCTTCCTCTACCTTCAGTTCCACTGGTGTGAGGATGTCAAAGTCCAAACTTATATCAACTCCACACTGGTACGTTCCAGAATCCTCTACAGTGAGCTCCCTGATCATCACCCAGAACTGTGCAGCTCTGGTGTCGTCAAACAGTGAGAATCTTCCACTGTTTATCCACTTATTTTTAACTCCTGTCTTGATCTGGTCAGCACAGGTTGACCACGGACCCTTACAGAGGTATTTTGGGTTTGATGTGTATCTTCTCTCATATCTACAATTGATGAGGACTCCTCCTGAATATCCCATCACTCTCTCTGATTCTCCTCCACCTACTAAAAGAGGACAAACGTCCATCTAAGTAAAGGCTTCATTTGACGCTGCTGATAGTGCTGATTATTTAGAAGAGCAACTCCTTACCTGAAATCAGGAAGAGGGTGAAGATGAGGAGGATCTTCATTCTGAGATCAGGCTCACAGACTAACACCAACTCAGATATCAGAGCTCCAGAGCTCTCTGTCTGACTGTCCTCTACCTTCAGCTTGGTGTTAACTGTAAACTAACATCATTACCCACTTCCGCTTTTTTACCCCAAGAGGATTGCGTTGGACGAAAAACATTCTTTCGCTTATTGAGTACACCACTGTTTAACATTTCTGTTGTGCAAGAGTTTCACCATTTGAGCTGCTTTTTAGCAGGTATTACAGTTTGCTCTGGGAATGGGCTCACATTTATTACTCCATACTTAAATCTACTCGTTCATGTCATTAGTTCTGTACTGGCCTGGAACAGAAGGCCCACCCCCCCCGTAACTGGGAAAGAAAGGTACAATATGACTAATAACTATGCATGGCCCAGTATTAAAAATATATCATGATAATTACCCAACCCTATTCATGACGTTATCACAATATGGCATTTATAAAGACATTATTTAAAATTTTGAACATCATTCTTTAAAAATACTTATGCAATATTTACCATAAAGTAATTGATTTAAAAAAAATCTATATATAATAATCATAAAAAAAAAAAACTGGCCGCTTGATGATCACTGTGTATCACTATTTTCACTGAAGGACTTCCATAGAACAATGAGATCTTATGGTGAAGCTTTCCCAACAGTATAGTTTGGAACGAAGTACTGTACATTATTATACATTATAATATAACCATCATGTACATGTGATGCCAGTTTATATATAACAGTGATTAATAAGGTAATATTTATTTTATTAGCAGCATCTGTTTGTCAGAAACCCCCACAGTGATCATTGCTATTTCTGCTAAAGGGAAAATGAGACTCTCCATTATATGATAGTGTGACGTGGAGCGATGATGCGGACGTTGTGCTGAGAAAAGCGAGATTCCAGGGTCAGGAACAGTCCAAGGTCAAATGGCCAATACGTAGAGAATGCAGGTCAGACATGGCAAAAGAACCACAGGATCCAACCAATACACTTACTAAACGGACCAAGCCAAAAACCCAACACAAACAGCACAAACATACAAAGACCAACAACCGCAAGGGGCTAACACAGGGCTTAAATACAAGAGGGCTAACAGGGGTAACAGGACACAGGTGGAAGATCAAAACGTAAACAGAAAGCACATGGAGGAATGAGAGGAGCCAGGCGTGACCGATAGCATCAAGCTAAGGACGGCGATATTTGGTTTCATCTGTCTACCAGGCTCACAACAATGAGAGAGAAGAGCTTATTTTTCTCATACATTGCACATCACTGATATTACTCAACACTTTTTTTTGCCCTCATATCATTCCTAGATTGTTATCTGAAGGACAGTAAATCATAGTGCATAAGAGAAAATCAGTTGGTATATTTTTCTACAATCGAACTTTTCATATCAATGTACTCTGACTGTGCACATCTCACTGACTGAATTACTCAAATTATGGAATTCCCTGATTGTTTGTTTAAAAAAACCCATGCATAAGCACCATACCAATCAAAATACCAATCAAAGATGTTTTGTATCTCATCTATACATTAAACAACAATGTACCGGCGAAATATTGTTGCATGCTGCTTGAGAGGCACATCACTGTTAATGTAAATCAGCCTTAATGAAGCAAAAAAAAACATTTACATTGATCTAAAAGTCTTTTATTTAATGAACTGATTTTATTTATTTATTTATTTTTATAGAAATGGATGAGAACTGATGGAAACAAACGGGTCTAACATGCTGACCCTTCCACAACAGCTGGCATGTTTCACAGTAATGTAGCCATGAGTCCTTCTCTTTGGTCAAGGTTGCCCTAGTAAAAGCTTCATTAGAAGCGTCCTCATTCTTGCTGAGATTCACGGCTGTGTATGCTGGACCTTCAGCAGATTTTACAGCTGAATGCTAAGTGGCACTTGCTGAGGAATCAGAGAGAATTGTGGGCAACTGAGCTGTGGAGTAGATGTCCTAATCAGGAGAGTTTGGTGGTAATGGAGCAGTAGAATATACAGGATTTGAAAAACTGATGGGGCTTAAGGGCAACTGGACATTATCATACACAGTCTCAGAAGGTTGGGAGGGGTTTGTAGGTAATTGGTCATTATCATAAATGGTCTCAGAAGGTTCGGAGGGGTTTGTGGGTAACTGGACATTATCATAAACGGTCTCAGAAGGTTCGGAGGGGTTTTTGCATAACTGGTCATTATCATAAATCGTCTCAGAAGGTTCTGAGGGGTTTGTAGGTAGTTGAGCAGTAGAGTAGACTGTGGAAACATCAGCATCTGAAGAAAACATGTTTTTAATCTCCTCATGGACTGACAGAACATAGGGAACCTGAGAGAAAAGAGAGAGCTGGAGTTACTTTCATTGTAAATCAGTTCATTGTTAATCTTTCAGCTGTAGAAAGTTTAGTATTGTGTGCATTTCCTTTGTTGATTCTTGAACAGAAGTGAATTACTTCGAAGTATCTTGACTCACCTCCTGGTTGCTTGAGGAGCCAACGATGGATTGGTTTTGGTACAACATTCGCACTTAGGAAAAAAGGAGACTTGGTGATAAAGCAGGTGAATTAAGAAATACGTCTGCATCATTGAATCAGAGCATAGTATAGGGTACTGTAAAGATAACATCAGTAAGATTAGTCTGAGAATGTGTATGTTGTCACAATGTTAGTCCACTGGGTGTTAATGTTTGTCAGATAATGTCAGTTTCTTAGATTTAGGAGAATTCTTAGCCCAAAAAAGGGTGCCTGTGAATGTGTGTGATGGTACCTTGAGTCTTGCTTCTCTTTCGCTGAGCATATATGAAGCATAAGAGTCCAATCAGAAGCAGCAGCAGAATCACAGACACACCGGTGACCACAGAGAAAACGGGAAATTCTGAAGGTGTAGAAACAGAATTATGATTAGTGAGTCAATCACAAATAATCATCTAATCATTTGGAAATTACTACATGTGAGTATACAAGCCTGTATACAAGCACCTGTAGCAGAAGAAAAAGCAAATGTGCTGTTAGAAGATGAGGCGGTGGTTGTTTTTGTGGCCGGTGAAGTGTGGCATGACACTGAACAAGGCAAGACGACGAGTTTGTTAGGAGATCTACATGAACTTGTTTCTGCTTAAATACAGGTTCAAGAGACTTTATGGTCATTTCAGGTGCACAGTCAAACGATACAGCATTCTTTAAGGACCAACACAGGAACGCAAGTGCAGGACAACACAGTACATTAAATACAAAAGACAAAGCCAAAAACAAAAACACAGGCAGTACATATGAGAGTATGTAGATGGTGTAAACCAGGATGCAACATACTATAACACAGTCTAGCATTTATGAGCATAACAGCCACTGACACTGAGGCAGCACCAGAATACAGTATTTGGTTGTTACAGGATTCTAGCAGCCGATATTGTTAAAGAAATAAAACATGCAAAAACCCATGTTTATGTTATGGGTTTATATAATTGGAAGAATTATATGAAGCAAAGGATTTCAGTGTTAAATGCAGTAATTTTATCTTAAATACGGTTTCAAGGACATGAATCGGAACTGCAAGCAAAGAGATGGTGTTATTGTTATTGTTATCGCTGCTGTCGTATCCTCCTCACCATATCATATTTCAGCTTTTGACATCATTTGGTAAACATTTGTTGTCCTTGTGTGTAATACATTGTGTGTAGATTTCAAGATGAATGGACCAAAGAAACTTGGAAACTTGGCCAAAATATTTGGAAAAAAGTCTGGTTGCATTGACTACATTAAAGTATGTTACTATGTTACTTCTCCTGTAAAGTTACCATTTTGGAGATATGAGGATTTGTTCTGACAGCTGTGTGTGTGTGTGGGGGTCCATGTGAGTGTCCTTCAGTTCAGTCCATGGGAGTTGAGGAATCCAGTGGCTTGTGTAAAGAAGCTGTCGTGGTGTAAATGTCTGTGATGGAGGGAAGAGAGACCCCAATGATCTTTTCAGCTGTCCTCGCTATTCGTTAGAGGGTCTTGCAGTTGGAGGCGGTGCAATTCCTAAACCAGACAGTTATACAGCTGCTCATGTTTATCAAGATAAATATGATCTAGATATTTTACCTGTTGTTTTTGTCTCCATTGCGGATGTTCCTGTGGTTTTAGATATTGCAGACGTAGTTGCTTTTACGCCTTGTGGAGTCGTTCTTGTTGAGGACGATCTTGTTGCTTGTTGTTCATATTCTGGTAATGAAGACATTTAAAGCTTAGACGTTAAAGCTAAAAACAAAGTCTTTTTGTGCGGCAGGTGTGTTTGTAGTTGCTAAATCACCCACAGTCACGCAGGTAAATTTAGAAATTTAGTTTGCTATTTAAATTAATTGATTTGAGGAAATTACCAGAGATAAGCTGCCACTAACGTCCCCAAGTGCAAGCGCAGGCTTTTCTCAGTTCCTCATTTAAACACTATTATTATTAGCTAGATATCTTGTCAGAGAAAAGAACCTGTGCATATTTTGTCTTCTATGGAGGCTACACTACTACAAACCATATGCACCATTTCACTATGAGTTCACATATTCTTAGCACCATGTGTACCTACTACACAGTTATGGGCTAATAGCTGTCAGAGTGAAACTTCCAGATATTTTACAGTAACATGACCTTCTTTGGCTGATTACACACTGTAAGAACAGTTTGGTATCAGTCACCTACAGTAGAGATATACGTGGTTCAGATTAAACAGATGTGTTCTAAATAGAAATCAGTGCATATTTTTAAAATTTCTTATATAGTTTGTGTAATAAGCAATCAGGAATTTTTTTTTTTACAGGCCCACGCTATGACACACAAGACACCACATGATGCAGCACAGACTCTGTTTACTTGTATCTGTCTGTCACTGGCCGGTCCTCTCTGTCTCTGTCCTGTTGACAAGCTAGATTTATTAATCTCCGAAATAATCCCATAATTCAGTAACAACTGCCCTGCTAACTAGACCTAAACACAGCCTTATTAATCTCCACAATAATCCCATTGTTCTATACTAACTGTCCTGCTAACCAGACAAACACAGATTTGTTCATTTCCAACATGGTCCCATGGTTCTTTAGCCTCAGTCTGAGATTCTTACTTTGTCTAATACAGTTATTTAAAGCACTAAACAAGTACATAAACATACACTATATTTCCAAAAGTATTCAGTCATACTCACTCATCAACTATTCATCAAGCTCCTAGGCCTGCAGACTGCTTCTACAGACATTAGTGAAAGAATGGGCCGCTCTCAGGAGCTCAGTGAATTCCAGCGTGGTGCCGTGATCGGACGCCACCTATGCAGCAAGTCCAGTCGTGAAATTTCCTCACTACTAAATATTCCACAGTCCACTGTCAGGAAGTGGAAGTGATTGGAAACGACAGCAACTCAGCCACGAAGTGGTCGGCCACGTAAAATGACAGTCAGCGGATGCTGAGGGGCATAGTGCGCAGAGGTCACCAACTTTCTACAGAGTCAATCGCTACACACCTCCAAACTTCATGTGGCCTTCAGATCAGCTCAAGAACAGCGTAGAGAGCTTCATGGAATGGGTTTCCATGGCCGAGCACCTGCATCCAAGCCTTACATCACCAAGCGCAATGCAAAGCGTGGAATGCAGTGGAGTAAAGCGCCGCCACTGGACTCTAGAGCAGTGGAGACGTGTTCTCTGGAGTGACCAATCACGCTTCTCCATCTGGCAAATCTGATGGACGAGTCTCAGTTTGGCAGTTACCAGGAGAACGGTACAAGAGATTCTGGACAATTTCATGCTCCCAACTTTGTGAGAACAGTTTGGGGACGGCCCCTTCCTGTTCCAACATGACTGCCCACCAGTGCACAAAGCGGGTCCATAAAGACACGGATGAGCCAGTTTGGTGTGGAAGAAGTTGACTGGCCTGCACAGAGTCCTGACCTCAACCCCATAGAACACCTTTGGGATGAATTAGAGTGGAGACTGTGAGCCAGGCCTTCTCGTCCAACATCAGTGTCTGACCTCACAAATGCGCTTCTGGAAGAACGGTCAGAAATTCCCATAAACCTAATCCTCGTGGAAAGCCTTCCCAGAAGAGTTGAAGCTGTTATAGCTGCAAAGGGTGGGCCGACATTATGTTAAACCCTATGGATGTCATTCAGCTTCATATGCATGTGAAGGCAGATGAGCGAGTACTTTTGAAAATATAGTGTATAATTGTGTTGCATTACAACCCTGAAGTGAGGGTTGACCTATAGTTTGAGGGCTGTTGCCACATTTAAAAAATGTGTATGAAGAAACACATTTACTCACCAGTAACTCTGAGGTTGATCTGGGTGATATAAACCTTGTATACATGGTCAGATGTCCAGTCTGATTCAGCTCCACACCAGTATTCACCAGAGTCTCCCTCAGTCAGACTGTTGAAGCTCACAGTTAAGATCTGCTTTACTCTGTCATCATGCAGAGAGAGTTTTCCTGCCTCTATCCATCTTCTGCTCTCGTTAACAGGTGTTTTATAAGTACATGTAGTATACCCCATCCTCTTACAAAGAAACTTGATGCCACTCCTGTGTGATTGTGGGTATTTGCAGCTGATGTTCACACTTTGTCCTACATGGCCAGACACACTGATGCTCTTCTCATAGGACTGATCTGTTAGTAATAAACAAGCAGATGAAAACAATTAGACCCCTAATGGTTCACACAGTGAAACCCTGTCATATTCTGACAAAACTATAATTACAGGGAGAATTGGTTCCAATAATTTTACAAATTGAATGGAACACAATGGACCGAATACATTTATGGCATTTGGCAGATCTTATCCAGAGCAACTTGCAATTGGATCATTTTATACAGGTAGGCGAAGGTAGTGTTAGGAGTCTTGCCCAAGTACTCTTATTGGTAAACTGTAGGGGGCTTGAACCCCTGTCTACAGCATCACTCATTCATGGCTAAAGACTGCTATGATTTAAATTTAGAATTGTTCATCTAACATTCACACTTTAAATATTGCATGCTGTGGCTTTTTGAACATGGATTGATTGACACTTGGGCCTTTGCCCAAGGTTAGGGAACCAAACCTGTGAATGGAAGGTCGCCGGTTTGATCCCCAGAGCCAACAGTATGTGACTGAAGTACCATTGTGCAAGGTACCTAATCCCCAACTGCTCCCTGGGCACTGCGGATAGGGCTGCCCACCGCTCTGGGCAAGTGTGCTCACTGCCACCGCGTGTGTGTGTGTGTTTGTGTTTGTGTTCACTAGTGTGTATGTGTTGTTTCATTGCACGGATGGGTTAAATGCAGAAGTGAAATTTCCCCATTGTGAGACCAATAAGTCACTTGATCTTAATCATTCATCAGTGGAAAAATAACAGTCTCTGTCATAATGAAAGCCGTGCTGTTTACTATTTTGATCTTCTCAGGGCCATTCAAACTGACCAGGGCACCATTTTTCAATCCAAGCTCTTTTCACAGTTAATATACTGTAGTGGTTACTGCTAGGGAAGAAGACAAGTCATCGTGCTTTATTAAAGAATGTAGGCCACAGCCATGTCATACAAAAAGCAAGGCTTTAGGCTAACAGCTAGCTCTACACCCAGCTCACGTCTGCACTCTCTCACTTCTGAACTCGCACTGACCAGTTCTTCCTGCTGTAATGTGAAAAACATTGAAGGAAGGCTAGCCCTGCCTTCAAAGTAAGAGTCTTTGTCAGAATAAACCCAGAAAATAATGGATGGAGAATAACAACCCATAATTAACATGCAGAACATTTCATGAACCCCACCCCTCTTAGACCCAAGAACCAAAAAGTTGTTGAACCGAACTGGGGGCTGCCCTCTTCTCCTGGGGCATAGGGCTAAATTGGCTGAGGAGTCATCTGTACTGACTGCTGCTGGTGGGCAGCTGAACACCAACTCTGTGGCATCCACTCTGTTGGTGTTCCAGAGTGGAAAAAACTGAATTTTGGTGTGTGACTGCTGCAGTGGCCTTTCTTAACTGAGTGACAGTATTGCATAAACAGCTCTGTGCATTCACACTGGGCATGGTGGAACTTCTCACAGCTCACCATGTCAAATCCTGTGCCCCTCGGGGCACCAACATCAGCAGCAGTGGCATTCCTCTCACTTGCCCTCTGCTTGCTCTGACAACCTCTGCATCGTCAACACTAACAAGGGTGTTACTCCTGTGCTCCGCTCTGCACTGGGCATCTGGTGGGTTCATTATCACTGCATGGCCACCTCTCAAACTCATTGTAGAACTCCTTAGTTCCATTTGGCACCTGCTGATTCTCAAGAAGTCCTGAATACACTTTGGACACCGTGGACTTTAGCTGTTCAGACTAAATGGTGCATCTTCATGTCCCGAGCTGTCAGCCGTCCTCATCCTATGATCAGTGCTAGCTCAACAGTCACCATGTAGAAACAAACTGTCATGCATTCTAGCTTGAACCTAGCATGAACCACCAGCTGGGCCACTGTGACTGCTGACCATGTGTCCACCAGATCAGTGCATGGAATTTTGTTGGTGTTGATGGAAATGTGGCTGTCTGACTGTCATGATCATTTACCCCCTGCCCTACTCACTGTTTGTTCGCTGCTGGTGCTGTTTATTTTGGCTAGGCCAGCATTCTTACCTACTGACTTCACTCTCAGTGGACAAACCCTAGCCAAATGTCTGAGCTGGCCACACCTACAACCCTGGTAGCAGTCCCATGCCACTGGCAGGTATGGCTACAGGTATGTTCAGTGGGCAAGCCCCAGCCAGATGTCTTGGTCAGTAGTCTCATGTTGCCTGCTGTATGGCTGAGCTTATGGCCTCGGATCAATTCAGTCATCACCTCCACCAGCAATGGCGACACATACTTGACTCCTCCACAGCTCTGACTGCAGGACTATCTGCTAAAGGTTTCGCATGGGTGCACCATATTTGTTTACATCTACACCCAAATTTTCCACTGATGTCACTGGCATGGGAAATGGCATGTCATGGTGTTGCTGTCAAGCTTGGCTTTTCTGCCCCCAATATTGCCTGTGGTGCTCTTGATGATGCAAATTTGGCATTGTCCTCCTCAACTGTCACGTAAACAGAGTGCTCCATCTCCCTTTTGAGCTCTGTAGCATAGTTTAGCTGCTAAATGGTCTAAACCTCTCCCTTCTAGGTGGAACCTTTATTCTCATGCCAAATGTTGCATTTACTGCTAGGAAAGATATTTGTTTTTATTAAATACCATATTAAATATAAAAGTATTGGCCACAGACACACCATACAATAAGCAAGGTTTTACGCAAATAACTAGCTCCACACTAGCTCACTGTCTAGCTTCCAAGCTCCCACTACCTAGCTTTTGTTGTAACACAAACACAGCAAAAGAAGGCTAGCCTCGCCTTCACAATAAGAGTCTTTGTTAGAACAAACCTAGAAAATGATTTCTGGCAAAAAAATATCCCAGAATTAACACGCAGGACATTTCTTGAACAGGCTACAGTACTCAAGATCTTGCAAGTCCATTTGCCAAATGTACATACATACAAAATCCTCAATCACACAATCATCAAATATGGTAAATATCAGTATAAATGGATTTCCATACCAAACATTCAAGTGATGCTATCAAAGTCTCTGAAGGTCAGGACCATATGATAACACTTAAAATGAGTGAATGTGTCCTTCTTAAAGGGATCTAGACAATTACATTTTCCAACACAATTCCTGATCTTTGTTCTGCATCGGACTCATTCAGCCTCCCTGTATCTGATGCCAATGCAGTAATAGAGATGCAGTGTTGGGAGTTACTCACCTTCCTTCACATTCAGTTCCACTGGTGTGTAGATGTCAGACAGCTGAGAAATATTCACTGCACACTGGTACGTTCCAGAATCCTCTACAGTGAGCTCTCTCATCAACACCCAGAACTGTGCAGCTCTGGTGTCGTCAAACAGTGAGAATCTTCCACTGGTTATCCACTCATTTTTAACTCCGGTCTTGATCCTGTCACCACAGTTTGACCATGGACCCTTACAGAGGTACTTTGGGTTTGATGTGTATTGTGTCTCATATTTACACTTGATGAGGACTCCTCCTCCTGAATATCCTGTCACTGTCTCTGATTCTCCTCCACCTACTAAAAGAGGACATATGTCCATCTGAGTAAAGGCTTCATTTGACTCTGCTGATAGTGCTGATTATTTAGAAGAGCATCTCCTTACCTGAAATCAGGAAGAGGGTGAAGATGAGGAGGATCTTCATTCTGAGTTTACGATCTTAGATCAACACCAACTCTGTCAGATATCAGAGCTCCTGAAAGTTACACTCTGTCTCTGTCCCCATCTGATACTGTGACTGTGCTGTGTCTTCAGCTGGGTCTTAACCAGAGACTGATGACATGCCCACTTCCCTATTTGACCCTGAGAAAGAGAGCTGCAGGCTTATTCAAGATGTGGTGTGAAAAATAGCTTTATGGCACAAATATAACTTTATGCCACAAAAAAAAACTGAATAAACTGTGAATCTGAATATTGTAGAGCTTTGCATTTTTGTCCCTCGTGGGCCTGACCATGGATATTCATCCTGTTGAACTGCAAACTAGCTCACTACACAATGGTAAAACTACTTTCTTAGTCTTAGAGTCTTCAGAATTTTCTGTCATACTAGGTCTTCCATGGTTAGAAAAAACAATCCTCAAACGTCATGGTCCGATAAAGAAATCGCAGCCTAGCTTTGCCTCCTGTTCCTGTTCCTGGACTCCACTACAATAGAGAGCCCTGACAATGATCATCCCATTCAGATTCTATAAGTTTAGTCAGATCTGTTACAGGTATTTAGCAAATCCAATGCTACTAACCTGCCATCACACTGCTCATATGTGCAATAGATCTTATTTGAAAGTGCCACTATCCCTAAATCCAGAGTGTACCCACTTACATTGGAAGAGGAAAAAGTCATGGAGGAATATATTAATGAAGCTTTAGCTCAAGGCTTTATCCAAGCCTCTGGCTTTTTCTTTGTAAAGAAGAATGATGGTGGACTCAGGCCCTGTAGAGATTATAGAGCACTTGATGAAGTCACAAAGAAATTTGTGTACCCCATTTAACTGATCCCTGGAGCCCTTGAACAGCTCAGAGGAGCACAGTACTTTACCAAGTTAGATTTATGTAGTGCTTATAATTTAATCAGAATCTGAGAAGGCAAAGAATGGAAAACAGCATTTGTGGCCGCTCGGGGGCACTATGAGTACCATGTAATGCTGTTCAGGCTCTCTGATGCCCCCTTTGTCTTTCAGTTCTTTATATGACATGATAGGGAGATTTGTAATAACCTACACTGATGACTTCTGGGTGTATTCCCCTGATCTTAACACTCACATTCTGCATATTTGCCATGTCCTTCAGAGGCTACTAGACAATCATTTACTATTTGTAAAATGAGAGAAGTGTGAATTTCATCTTCAGACAGTATCTTTCTAGGGTTATGTAATTAGCACCACAAGGGTATTTATGGATGATCACAGAGTAGATGCTGTGGGTAACTGGTCCATCCCTGCATCCATGAAAGACCTTCAGAGGGTTTCTAAGTTTTTCTAACTTTTATAGAAGGTTCATCAGGAACTTCAGCTCTCCTTACAGTTCTTCTTAAAGGAGCCACCAAGAAATTAGAGTGGAATCCCAGTGCAGAAGAAGCATTCAATGCCTTCATAATGGCATTCGCTACTATGCCCATTCTCAAGCACCCAGATCCATCTTTACCTTATGTGGTAGAGGTGGACACATCTGAATCAACTGTCAGTGCAGTTCTGTAACAACATGGCAGTGATCCCTCTAAACTTTACCCAATAGCGTTTTTCTCACACAAGCTCACACCTGCAGAACAATACTACAGTATAGGAGAGTTACTTGCAGTTAAACCAGCTCTAGAAGTATTGCGCCACTGGTTAGAGGGAGCCAAGCATCTGTTTCTGGTCCTCACTGATCACAAGAACTTAGAATACTTGCATTTAGCCAAACGTCTAAATCCACATCAAACTCGTTGGTCACTTTTCTTCTCATGTTTCCAGTTCAACAATACCTGATGCATTTCAGACAGCTCAGGCTATTTACAGTCACATTTTCAGAAACTATACCAGAGGGCATTTTTATTTGATCAGAGCCAACAATTTAACTCTTATGTATAGAAAGGGTTTTTTGAACTTCTTGTGGTCACTGTTAGTCTGGTAATCACCCTCAGTCTAATTGACAATGTGAGAGGGTTAACCAGGAACTTGGAAAACTCATGCTTTATCATGTAATTGCTCGAGGAGCTTCTGAGGGGTTGGGTTGAGGCTCTTGCTGGGTCTGAGTTGAAAGAGATCAAATTAACCATCAATTAATATATTTCCAATATTAAATTGTATGTGTGATCAACTGAAGGATGAACCGCCTGTGGGATTGACCTGAGAGTGTGTTCAGCATATTCTTACTCTAGGTCTCCTGATGCATGTTCATTTAAAGCCAGTAGAGGTCAGCATCTCTCCATCACTATTAGTCCACTTAGGCTTGTTGCTTTTTTCCTTCACTAATGAATGTGTAAAGACCCTTACTGTACTGACTGGGGCCACACTTCCCATATCAGTGCAACCCTGATTTTACTTATCAATGACTATTGCTAAAACTCAAAATGAGCATAGTGGTACAACATTATCAACAGTATATAGAGTTATATTCAGTGTTAACTGACTACAGTAAAACTTTTTTCACAGTAAAAATTGTCCTAGATATGTGAGACTTTGGGATGAGATTAATAATCTGACCCCTGATGTGAAGTACAGCATCATAGTACAGGCCCTGTCTTTAAGAAACATTGCTTCACTGTGTGAAGGCTTTGCTAATTTTAGTAGCGTGTATGTTTATGTATGTATGTGGTGGTACCTTGAGGCCTGAGTCTTTTTCGTAAAATGAAAATGAAGAGTCCAATCAGAAGCAGCACCAGAATCACACAAACAGTGATCACAGAAGAAGCTGGAATTGCTGCCGAGGGAGAAACAGAATCATAATTAGAGAACCAATAACAAACAATAATCTAATGATTTAACAGTATATGAGCAGATTGACTTTTTGTCTGTACTGTGTGTTGTGTTCAGCCACAGGAGTGATCCCATACCAGTGTATTGTTGGCTATCAGCCTCCTCTGGCACCCTGGACCTTCATACTCTTGAATGTACCAACCACTGACAACTGGATTAAGTGGAGTGAGGAGGTCTGGGAGAAAACACACTGCAGGATTGAAGCAGCTGTCCAGTGTGGCAGGTAGCAAGCAGACCTTTGCCATGGAACGATCTGTCCTTGCAGCCTGCTGATCATGTGTGGTTATCAACTTGAATCAAACTGAGTAATGAAGTTACATACCTGCTCAGTATCTTCTCACCTTCCTCACCGTCTCCCTCCTCAAGCCTATGATTCCGGATCTGCTGGATGAGGAGCTGTCCACCTCCATGCATGCTGTTTCCGAGGTGCTGGACTCCAGGAGGCATGGAGGGGAACATCAGTACCTAATTGATACTGTCAAAATTCCATCAGGCTCTTGTCACCACTTCTCAGCCTCTGGACTCAGTTTCCCAGAACTCCCTACCAGATCACATGACCCCCAGACCTCCCTCATGTGACTCTCCAAAGACCGCTTCACTTGATTATTGATTCAAGTCACCTGTTTTCTTCTGACTCATGGACTGTTTTTTGGATTGCCCCTATGATTACTGTTTTCTTCATCCGGACTATTTGACATGGATTTTTGACTTTGATTTTAGATTCCCCTTTTAATAATAAAGCTGTTTTAGTCCAGTGTGGTCAGCGAGTGTCTGAGTTCTGTCTGAGCTGGACAGTATTCTAGTAGGAAAATCTTAAAATAATGTCTAGTACAATGATGTTAGAAGACATGATACAAACAGTCACCTGACTAACTAAAACTGAAGTCCCAAAGTGGAAGCTGGCTATATCAAAATATTTAAACAGTGTAGTATTAGTCAAAAACTTACAACTTTGAATGAAAAATAAATAAAACACAATTGGTTTATTCAGCTATATTTTAAAACCCTACATTGTTTGAAATAAGCAAAAATAAAAGCACATTTCTTCATGCTTAAATTGTGAATTCCCATCAGTAATTATATCATAGTCTACTTTTGGTGGAAATGGATAAAAATAACATGCTGACGTGTTTGAGTGTAGCATAGTCACATATGTCTTTTTTCTTGTTGGAGGTTGCCATAGTAACAGCATCATTAGAACTATCTGTATACTTGATACAAATTTACAGTTGAGATAATTGGCAGATTTCCCCCTTTATTGAGAAACCACTAAGGATTGTGAGTAACTGAGTTGTAGAGTTTGATGGTAACTGAGCAGGAGAATAAACAGGATTTGAGAAATCACAGCTTGAGCATTACTGGACATTCTCATAAACAGTTTGAGAAGGTTCTGAGGGGTTTGTGAATACCTGGACATTATAGTAAATAGTCTGAGAAGGTTCTGAGGGGTTTGTGAATACCTGGACATTATCATAAACAGTCTGCAAAGGTTCTGAGGGGTTTGTGAATACCTGGACATTATCATAAATAGTCTGCAAAGGTTCTGAGGGGTTTGTGAATACCTGGACATTATCATAAATAGTCTGAGAAGGTTCTGAGGGGTTTGTAAATAACTGGACATTATCATACACAGTCTGAGAAGGCTCTGGTGGGTTTGTAGGTAGGTGAGCAGTAGAGTAGACTGTGGACACGCCAGTGTCAGACCCAGGAAGGCGTCTGGTGTCTTTAAGGGAAACCTGAGATCAGATTGCAATTCATTACTCCTTGCTGTTATAGTTGTTATACTGATGAAACAGATCAGTGTTTTTTATTGAGGAATCATTATTAAATATTTCACAGGTGGATATCTGTTCCAATAAGGGTCTGCTTTAAAACTCATGCTTTACCATGTAATTGCTCGAGGAGCTTCTGAGGGGTTGGGTTGAGGCTCTTGCTGGGTCTGAGTTGAAAGAGATCAAATTAACCATCAATTAATATATTTCCAATATTAAATTGTATGTGTGATCAACTGAAGGATGAACCGCCTGTGGGATTGACCTGAGAGTGTGTTCAGCATATTCTTACTCTAGGTCTCCTGATGCGTGTTCATTTAAAGCCAGTAGAGGTCAGCATCTCTCCATCACTATTAGTCCACTTAGGCTTGTTGCTTTTTTCCTTCACTAATGAATGTGTAAAGACCCTTACTGTACTGACTGGGGCCACACTTCCCATATCAGTGCAACCCTGATTTTACTTATCAATGACTATTGCTAAAACTCAAAATGAGCATAGTGGTACAACATTATCAACAGTATATAGAGTTATATTCAGTGTTAACTGACTACAGTAAAACTTTTTTCACAGTAAAAATTGTCCTAGATATGTGAGACTTTGGGATGAGATTAATAATCTGACCCCTGATGTGAAGTACAGCATCATAGTACAGGCCCTGTCTTTAAGAAACATTGCTTCACTGTGTGAAGGCTTTGCTAATTTTAGTAGCGTGTATGTTTATGTATGTATGTGGTGGTACCTTGAGGCCTGAGTCTTTTTCGTAAAATGAAAATGAAGAGTCCAATCAGAAGCAGCACCAGAATCACACAAACAGTGATCACAGAAGAAGCTGGAATTGCTGCCGAGGGAGAAACAGAATCATAATTAGAGAACCAATAACAAACAATAATCTAATGATTTAACAGTATATGAGCAGATTGACTTTTTGTCTGTACTGTGTGTTGTGTGTAGCAGAAGCTGAAGACGGTGTGGTTTCAGTAGTTGAGGATGTGGTTAGTTTAGTCGTCAGCAAACTGATGTGACATAATATGTGATATTTGCATCTAAAGGAAATACCTGCACTCATATAAATAAGTGTCTTGTAGATAAAGAGATATGCACCTTCTATGTATGTTGTACCTGTTGATGTGTTTGTCCTCAGTGAGGATTTTCCAGTGGTGTTAGCTCTTGAAGAAAGGTTAGATTCTGTGCTCTGTGGAGTTGTGCTTGATGGTGATAAAGAAGATAATGTTGCTGGAAGTTCTTGCACTGGTAAAGGAGACGTAGACTTTTGAAGACAATTTGGACTGGTACGAACACTTATAGATCATTTTGGTAGAATAATGAATGCACCCTGCTTTCACTGTGCAAAATGTAAATAAAAACAAAGTGCAATGATAATTTAAACCCTATATTTTTTTTGAAAACAGTACAAAGACAACAGTTGTTGAAACGGCTAGTAAAGTTGTGGTGGTTGAATGATCCAGAAATGCTGGCACCTTCTCTGGGCCCAAGCTCATTTAAAATGGACAGAGGTGAAATGAAAATGTGTCCTGTGGTCCGACGAATCAACATTTGAAATTCATTTTGGGAATCATGCACACGGTCCTACGGGCTAAAGACCACTCAGCTTGTTATCAGTGCACAGTTCAAAAGCCTGTGTTCTTGATGGTAAAGGGATGCATTACTACCCATAGCATGCTGAAATGCCACCCACTGAAAACATTTGGCAGGAGAAATATGACAAAAGTGTCCCTGAACTGTGAGGTAGATGAAGTACTACATCAAGTAAATACATCCCTTTCTACACTACAGTAGGTGTCTCGTCAGTTCCCAAATGCTTACAGAGTTTTGTTAAAAGAAGTGATGAAACACAGTGGTAAGCATGTCCCGGTCCCAACTTTTTTGGAATGTGTTGCTGACATAAAATTGAAAATGGGCAAATATTTTTTTTAAACAGTAACATTTCTCAGATTCAACATTTGATGATGTCTTTGCAGGATTTTTCTATGGTTTACTATGGTAAAAACTATGGTTTACATGATTTCCATATCATTGCTTTTTATTTTTATTTACATTCTGCACAATGACCCAACTTTTTTTAGAAATTGGGCTGTATTAATTCATGACCTCAGATGAATGAGATTGCATATATCATGAGATTTGATTTAACTGAGGGATAAAAAGTCTGACCTTGGCTGGACTCTGTGTAGGCTCTAGGCTCTGTGTAATTCACTGACAGGATCTTAAATATAAAGCTCTGCATATACTGCTGTAAAAAAAGATCTACTCACCAGTAACTCTGAGGTTGATCTGGGTGATATAGACCTTGTATCCATGGTCAGATGTCCAGTCTGATTCAGCTCCACACCAGTATTCACCAGAGTCTCCCTCAGTCAGACTGTTGATGATCACAGTGAAGATCTGCTTTCCATCATCAAACAGAGAATTTTTTCCATTGTCTATCCATGATTTATTAAATTTAACTGATGTTTTATAATTACAGTCAGCAGTGCCCACTCTCTTACAGAGAAACTTGGGGTCATTGCTGTGGGATTGTGGGTATTTGCAGCTGATGTTCACGTTTCCTCCTACACGGCCAACCACACTGATGCTGTTCTCGTAGGACAGATCTATAAACCAGAACCATCAGATGAAAGCATTTACATTGACCTCCACATTATAGTGCAATCCTGTCATTTTTTGATGTTGAAGGCTTGCTTTAATGTGGTTCTGATATTCAAATTTTCCAGACAGAGGTTCTACATGTCTGTTAACAGAACCTAAGGACAAGAGACATACAAAACTACATGTTCTAAAGAATGGGAGAAGTGAGCAACCTAAAAGAAGCTGAAAGTAGTCAACTGTAGCTGATGCTGATGATGCAGGACATCGAACAGGTTTAGTGGTAGGAGAGACTCACCTTCCTCTACCTTCAGTTCCACTGGTGTGTAGACATCAATGCCAGATTTCCAAACTCCACACTTGTACGTTCCAGAATCCTCTACAGTGAGCTCCCTGATCATCACCCAGAACTGTGAAGCTCTGGTGTCGTCAAACAGTGAGAATCTTCCACTGTTTATCCACTCATTTTTAGCGTCTGTCCAAATTGGCTTTGTCATGCAGGGCCATGGACCCTCACAGAGGTATTTTGGGTTTGATGTGTATTGTGTCTCATATCTACACTTGATGAGGACTCCTCCTCCTAAATATCCCATCACTCTCTTTGATTCTCCTCCACCTGCTAAAAGAGGACAAATGTCCATCTGAGTAAAGGCTTCATTTGACTCTACTGATAGTGCTGATTATTTAGAAGAGCATCTCCTTACCTGAAATCAGGAAGAGGGTGAAGATGAAGAGAACCTTCATTTCGGGTTCAGACTCACAGACTGACACCAGCTCGACTTCGCACTAGTCATCATAGATCTAGATAAGAGAGGTATTGAAACTTGTGTGGTTCCTCTGTATGTGTCTGACTCTGACTCTGTCATATCTTCAACTGTATCTTAAATAGAAACTGTATTCATGCCCACTTCCCCTGCTGATCACGACAAAGAGAGAGCTGCAGACCTCTCAGTAAGATGATGTGTGAAATGTGAGCAAAGTTTAAATGAAAATGTATAAAATGCTTTCAAAGATATGTGTTACAGTAAATTGTGGCTTTCCATTGTGTTGAAGCAGCTTCTACAGCACTTCATGTTTTAATTAATTCGCCTTTAGCTTGTTGCGGTGTGTATCAGAGGGGCAGCCACAGGTAGGCTTGGGTAAGCCTGGGCCTGCACACACTGATCACAGGGCTGTCCAATCAAATGGGAAGAGATTATTTATTGAACTTCATTTTAAAGACAGTGAAACTGAACTTCTGTCAGTGCTATAAATGTTTTCTGGTCAGTCATTATGTTCTCTGCATCATTCCTGACTTTGAGGGATATAATCCAAACTCGAGTTCATTTTTCAAGCCCTAGCTATCCGCCATTTCCTCATGTCTTCAGTTATTTTGCAGTGCACAGTTTGAAAATTCAGCTGTGGTCCAAAGATGTACCTGGAGGTGTGTAAAAACCAGATCCCATCCTGTTTAGAGTATGAATGTTTTTGTCCCATTTTTGTCCCAAATCTGTACATTTTTAAAAAATGTTTTTGTTGTTAGTGGTATACAATTTGGTACATCAAAAGACAGTTACTTTACTCGCAAGAACTCCAAATTATCTCTGTTAGTGAAAGGATACAGGTTACTCCACTGTTAAATATTTACGTTCATGTTATTTGTGCTCTACTGCTCTGTGTCAGAAGAACTCTACTGCCATCTAGAGCACAATGTGTGTAACTGAAGAACATCTCAAAAAGACTGACCCCTCTTTTCTATATTCAGTACAAATGTGTTGATATAATGGGAACTACAGATAGAGGGATACCGATGGGTCGTCATTTATAGTCATATACTATAGTGGTACTAATATACAACTACATAAACTAATAAACTATATAAACTAATGTTTATATTGTTACACGTGGAGAAAAACCTCCACATAGTCCATTGTCATGCTGTTGTCTACATATGCACATATTCAGTAGTGCCAAAGTGCTGCAAAGTTATCTTTAGATGTCATTTTGTAGACTTAGTTAATGTTTTCAACGGATAAAACTAACTGAATTGTCAAAATATTCATTTCTACATTTTAAGAATAAAGGTTCCTACATGTTTTTTTGATTTTCAGCTATGTATTTGCTCCAAAAACATTGTGTCTACTGCCATCTAGAGGATAAATATTATTTATTATTCACAGAAGTTGGAGGACTATGTTATGAATGAGAACGTACGTGTCCATTGGTCACCATTGTCTCTACATAATTGTGAATAAAAAAGAGAAGACTGTAAACATATTGTATTATTTTATCTGGAAATACCAATAATTGCTTATTTATTCATAAGTAGTTGTAATAAAACAGTGCAAACGCACACACAGACACAGACACACACACAGACACACACACACTCTCAATCACTCACTCACTCACTCACTCTCTCTCTTTCTTTCTAAGCTGCTTCTCCCTCAGGGTCGTGGGGGTGGGGTGCTGGAGCCTATCCCAGTGGTCATCAGCAATCATAGCACACACATAATGCCTTCTTCTGTTGTGCTACATAAAGAGACAAGGAAAGCAAAGAGAAGATAAAAGCTTTCCGACTAAAAATTGATCTGACTGGTTAGTTGGGTGCTGGGAGACTGAATCTGATTGGTTAGTCATGTGTTAGTTAGTCATTCAGAGTCTGAACACACAACTAATCAATCAGATAAATGTTAAATTGGAAATCTTTTATCTTCACTTTGCTTTCCTGATCGGTCTTTACATAGCACAGAAAAAAAAAAACGTTATGTATGTGCTGTGTTTACATTGTTGTGTTACAACCACATACAAATAAATACACATCTGCTGGTGTTTCCATGGTCAATAATACAAGATTTATTTATTCACGATCCTCTCTTTTTTGTTCACTTCTATTTGGAGATAATGCTGATCAATAGATGTTTAAGTTCTCATTCATAACATACTTTTCCCACTTGTGTGAATGATACATATTTCTAGATGTGCATTTCCTGAAGGAACTGCAAAACTGCTCGAAAAGAGCTGCAAGTGTGTGTGTGTGTGTGTGTGTGTGTGTATGAGAGAGAGAAAGAGAGAGAGAGAGAGAGCGATGTATGTGGGGGGGGGTCATTCAAATGAACTGTCACTCTGTTATTATGCAGCTCTTAGTGGAGAAGCCTTGTTTGAGTCTGATTTGTCACCGATGCCAGTTAAAATCTGAAGTTCTGAACATTCCGCCGTTCATTCTTATGGGAGGTTTTTTATTTTTAAACTTAATTTTATTAAAAACTACCAATCCGATCGACTCCAAAAATACAGAGCACAAGTCACAGCGCTGAGGACTCCGAAAAGCAGTTTGAACGGTGTCTGTACATTAAGTGGTTCGGGCTGTATTAATCGCAGAAAAGGGTGGAAGAAGAATAAGAAGTATGAGAGATAACGATAGAGATAACAATAGAGATAACAATAGAGATAACAATAGAGCTCTTCTTCAAGCACTCTAATCATGTATCCTCTAGGTGGCAGTACACTCTTGAAAATATAATTGTTTGAAATGTTAAGTGTTAAATGAAGCCGAAATGTTGGATTATGTTATGTTTGATTATAGAACCTTTACGTTTAAAATGCGGAAACATCTATATTTCACACTTTGACATTACAATTAATGTTGTCAGTTGAGAACAATACCTTTAACAATAAAATAATGAAAACTACAGATAATGATAATGGTAGGGATGGAATATGTGGAGATTTGTCTCCAAGAGTAGAACTATAAATGTTTGTGATCCATCAGTGGCCCTGTTTCTGTGTCTCTCTACATTTCATCACATTTCTATGGATTATAGAAAGTGAAAGTGTTCAGTCCCTCTGAAATGTTCTTCCTCAGTTACACATATTGTGCCCTAGATGTTTGTTCTGGCACAGACCAGCACAGAATCATGACATGAACATGAATATTTAATAGTGCAGTAACATGCATCTATTCATTAACAGACATAGTTTGAAGTTCTTGCCAGCAAAGTAACATTCTTTTGATGACTCGACAGTTAGTCCCAAATTTGGAGATGACTGTTTAAAAAAAAAAAAAAAACATATTTGGGTTAATAATGGGACTAAAACATCAGATACTACTGTAGTAGGGACAGGATCTGGCTCTTGTGGACTGGATTTGATTGAATTGTGACAGGGTTCAAACTCATGAGATTCAGATGGACTGAATCTGATTAGTTGGTGTTGGGGTTCAGGCTCTGTTAGACTGAATCTGATTGGTTGGTGTTGGGCTTCAGGCTCTGTTAGACTGAATCTGATTGGTTGGTGTTGGGGTTCAGGCTCTGTTAGACTGAATCTGATTGGTTGGTGTTGGGCTTCAGGCTCTGTTAGACTGAATCTGATTGGTTGGTGTTGGGGTTCAGGCTCTGTTAGACTGAATCTGATTGGTTGGTGTTGGGCTTCAGGCTCTGTTAGACTGAATCTGATTGGTTGGTGTTGGGGTTCAGGCTCTGTTAGACTGAATCTGATTGGTTGGTGTTGGGCTTCAGGCTCTGTTAGACTGAATCTGATTGGTTGGTGTTGGGCTTCAGGCTCTGTTAGACTGAATCTGATTGGTTGGTGTTGGGCTTCAGGCTCTGTTAGACTGAATCTGAGTGGTTGGTGTTGGGCTTCAGGCTCTGTTAGACTGAATCTGATTGGTTGGTGTTGGGCTTCAGGCTCTGTTAGACTGAATCTGAGTGGTTGGTGTTGGGCTTCAGGCTCTGTTAGACTGAATCTGATTGGTTGGTGTTGGGCTTCAGGCTCTGTTAGACTGAATCTGATTAGTTAGTGATGGGTTTAGACTCTGATCGACTGAATCTGATTGGCTTGCCTGTCACAATCCTGAAATTTTAACTGACATGAAATGAGACACTACATTATTGAATGCACATGCACGCACACGCACACACACACACACACACACACACACACACACACACACACACACACACACACATTTATTACACAGAATCAGGTGCATCAATCAAACTATTTTTATGAGTGAAAATACAATTAAAAATAAACATTCTCCTCTGTATATAGCTACATAGTTAACAAATAAAACATTATTTTAAAGGTTAAACTATTTTAGAAGATTACTTTTTTATTAAATATGTCCCATGATGAATGTCCAGCTCAACACACCCTATTCTCATTTTGCTTGTTGCAGCATAATATGATTGTAATAAATCTCTTGTTAGGCGTTGATATATGTAAAAAGGAAAATACAGCCAAAGACAAACACATTTAATAATCACAATCTAAAGAAAAGTCATAAAAGTTTAAGAATTCCAGCAAACAGGCGATCAAAGATAAAGATGAATCAATGTTGAAAAAGGTATAAAAATATAGAAAAATTGAAAAACAAATAATAAAATATGACAAGTTGACCAAGCGAAGATGTATCAAGTGTAGAAGCATCACAACCACACTGACCATTTGCTCAGTCTGTACGTAGAGTCAATGATTGTGTTAAGTTGCTGCAGAAGTTTAGCCTCTGGTAGACTGAGTGTAATCGGTCAGCTGATGGGTCAGGCTTTGGGAGTCTGATTCGAATTGTTTGTGGTTGGGTTTAGATACTGTAAGATTAATTCTGATTGGTGTTGGGGGTTTGATTCTGTTAGACTGAATCGGATTGGTTTGTGTTTGGGTTTAGACTGTGGTAGACTGAATCTGATTGGTTTGTGTTGGGGTTTAGACTCTGATAGGCTGAATCGAATTGGGTAGTGGTGGGGTTTAGACTGTGGTAGACTGAATCTGATTGGTTTGTGTTGGGGTTTAGACTGTGGTAAACTGAATCTGATTGGGTGGTGTTGGGGTCTAGACTCTGGTAGGCTGAATCTGATTGGTTAGTGGTGGGGTCTAGATTCTGGTAGGCTGACACTGATTGGTTAGTGGTGGGGTCTAGACTCTGGTAGGCTGAATCTGATTGGTTAGTGGTGGGGTCTAGATTCTGGTAGGCTGACACTGATTGGTTAGTGGTGGGGTCTAGACTCTGGTAGGCTGAATCTGATTGGGTAGTGGTGGGGTCTAGATTCTGGTAGGCTGACACTGATTGGTTAGTGGTGGGGTCTAGACTCTGGTAGGCTGAATCTGATTGGTTAGTGGTGGGGTCTAGATTCTGGTAGGCTGACACTGATTGGTTAGTGGTGGGGTCTAGACTCTGGTAGGCTGAATCTGATTGGGTAGTGGTGGGGTCTAGACTCTGGTAGGCTGAATCTGATTGGTTGGTGTTTTTTGTTGGTTGAAGAGAACATGAAGTTGGATCATTTTCAAAGTTCCCAGTACTCTGAAATAAAATGGTAAAATAATAAGAGATTTAAATTTTTGACAAATGAATTGCTGAAAAAAAATGTAGTGTTGTACTCACTTCTCTGGAAAATTGTGTGTTTGTTTCTAGACCTTTTGGTAAAGAAGAAAAGCAACAGAGAACAAATGCAGATTTTTACATTATTTCAATGGAATAAATCTAAACTTCACTGTAAATATTAAGTGACATAACAGATCAGAATGAACAAGTGTTCTTAAGCCCAAACTGAATTTAATTTGACATGAATGTGCTTCATATACAGTCTCCAGATTATGACTGCTATGATTTCTGATAACCACTTTTCATTTTAAAATCTTGACTACAGGTTTTTAAATGAATTATTCTCTATGGTGAAATGAGGAGCCCAAATTTGAATATCTGCGTATGTATCCATCTTATATTTGTGCATGTTTCTGTATGTGATTGTACCTTGAGTCTTGCGTCTCTTTCGAAATGTAACTATGAAGATTAAGAGTCCAATCAGAAGTAGCATCACAACCACAGACACAACAGTGATTACAGAGGAAACTGGAAATGCAGGAGATTGAGAAACAGAATCATAGAATCAGACACAAACAACGATCTGATCAAGCTAACAGTACATAAGCAGATGTTCTATGTGTGTCCTGTATATTAAAGTGGACATGAAACGCCCTCATTTTGTCGAGTTTTGGATGATTACAGTGCGCCATTGTTTTATTTATCCTATGTTTGATTGCGATGATGTTATCAAAAACTCACTGACCATCTTTTTTTAAATCAGGTTTAACTGTCAGTGTTAAACTTATAAGGATTTTTAGCATGGGTTCTAACTGCATCTCCTGTTTCATGTCCACTTTAAGTGAAATCACTTGTAGCAGATGTGGTTTTAGGAGTTGAGGATGTGGTTGGTTGTGTGGTTGATGAACTGATGTGTGTTGATGATTGTGGTAGAACATCTGGACCTGAAGGGAAAATGTCAGTTTGTTTAGGTGTTTGTGTAGATGTCATTATTGCTGACTGACCCAAGTTTTCCAGGATATATACAGTCTGAATTGTATACCCGTTGAAGTCTTAAATGAGGGAATCACTGTAGTTGTAGAGGAGGGTGTTTCTGTGCTCTGTGGAGTTGAGCTTGATGGTGATGTTGCTGGTGCTTCTGTTAATGGAGATGAAAATTTCAAATATCGTCTTATCTTATATTTTCACTCCACTGTCCTTATTTATTCATATAGATTAATCTATTTTCTATATATCAAACTACAACCTCATTCATATTTAAAATGCTTATCCATTCATTTATTACAGTTTATGTTTATTAGACTATGCAATCTATAATCTCTTTCACTTTTATAATTATTCATTCCTAGCACCACCTTCGCCTACCTGTGTAAAATGATCAAATTTTAGGTTGCCAAATGCTCTAAATGGCATACACTCACCAGTAACTGTGAGGTTGATCTGGGTGATATAGACCTTGTATCCATGGTCAGATGTCCAGTCTGATTCAGCTCCACACCAGTATTCACCAGAGTCTCCCTCAGTCAGATGGTTGATGACCACAGTGAAGATCTGCTTTCCATCATCATGTAGAATCAGTTTTCCCTCATTTATCCATCTTCTGCTCTCCTTAACTGATGTTTTATGACTACAGTTAACAATGCCCAATCTCCTACAGAGAAACTTGGGGTCACTGCTGTGGGATTGTGGGTATTTGCAGCTGATGTTCACACCTCCTCCTCCATGGCCAGTCACACTGATGCTCTTCTCGTAGGACAGATCTGTCAATCATATAATCAGATATAACAGTTGCATACATTTCCAGTAGCTTGTTTATGGTAAAACAGTTCTCTTGTTTTCCTAATTCTAAATTCATCATTAATTACTGAAACATCTAATGAATTCTACTGATTTACTCTTTTGAACTGCACAATTAATCTCTGAACTCATGGGTCATCAAACTAATCCAGACTTGCGTTTAGTCCTGTGATACCGTTTGAGTCTGAGCTGTAGATTTGCTTTTAGCTCTGATTAGTGATTCTTAAACTGGTCCATGTTGATTTGATCAGTCAGGATTACTTGTTTCACAGACATTAACTGCACTTTAAAAGCTCCTTTTACCGGACAGATGATCAGAAATGACAGAAGTATTGAGGTTTTTGTTTTGTATTCATTCTCATTTCTGTATTTCACTGACTCTCCCCCCTTTTTAACCTGTCAGTTCTCTATAGTTCACTCTGCTGTACTAGAAGCACATTTAGATCACACTGTTAAAAGAGTAATTATATTCTTTAAAGTGATACAGTAGAAAAGCACTTTTAGACAATACAGTTTCTGATCTTTGATTTTTATAGGAGTTTATACAGTCATCCTCACTGTAGCTGATGTTAATGATGCTGAAAGTTTAGGAAAGCGAACAAGTGCAGTGTTGTGAGAGACTCACCTTCCTCTACATTCAGTTCCACTGGTTTGTAGATGTCAATGGCCAAATCTAAATCAACTCCACACTTGTACGTTCCAGAATCCTCTACAGTGAGCTCCCTGATCACCACCCAGAACTGTGCAGCTCTGGTGTCGTCAAACAGTGAGAATCTTCCTCTATTTGTCCACTTATTTTTAACTCCGGTCTTGATCCTGTCACCACAGTTTGACCATGGACCCTTACAGAGGTATTTTGGGTTTGATGTGTATCGTGTCTCATATCTACAATTGATGAGGACTCCTCCTCCTGAATATCCCATCACTCTCCCTGATTCTCCTCCACCTACTAAAAGAGGACAAACGTCCATCTGAATAAAGGCTTCATTTGACGCTGCTGATAGTGCTGATTATTTAGAAGAGCATCTCCTTACCTGAAATCAGGAAGAGGGTGAAGATGAGGAGGACCTTCATTCTGAGTTCAGCATCACAGACTAACACCAGCTCAGATATCAGAGGTTCTTCAACGTACACTCTGTCGCTTACCCTGGGTGATTGTGACAGTACTGTGTCTTCAGCTGGGTCTAATCCAGAGAGTGATGGCATTCCCACTTCCTTTTTTGACCTTGAGTAATTAAGAAGTTCAAATTTCCCCTGAAGATGATGCATGAAGCATGTTCTATCTTGTGCTTTTTCATCACCCTTTTGCCTGTTGTGCTGATAAAACGCTCTTTTGCATTGTAAAATGCACCACAGTTCAGCACTAATGTTGTGCAAGAGTTTAAGTGTTTTCAGTTCCCTTTTTGTCTGTTTTTACAAAATTACTCCCTCGTTAAATCTTCGTCTGTGTGTCTTTTGGCTTCATCCCAACCAAAACCAGTGGAGTGAATCCTGTTGTCTGTACAATGTACACAAATTTTATAGCACTAATGTAAAGTTATCGTTTTCTCTGAACTGTTTTTCTTTGCCTGCAAATTCAAAAATTGCTCCAGATTTTTCAAACACTAAACTATAATAGTGTCTTAGTTTTGAACTAGTATTCTTCTTTTGCCACCTCAAGAGCTGTTGTGAAAACTATACTCTGAGCTGTTTATTGATCAGCAGGAGAAGTATAAGTTAACAAAATATAAGAATTAAATTGTGTAGTGGTTGGTTAGTGTAGTGGATCTACAGCGTGCCTTCTACACTGTAGACTGGGGTTCAATCCCCACCTGGGTAAGCACCCTACACTATACCAATAAGAGTCCTTGGGCAAGACTCCTAACACCACCTTGGCCTACCTGTGTAAAATGATCAAATTGTAAGTCGCCTTGGATAAGAACCAAATGCTGTAAATGTAAACGTAGTGTAGTGGATCAGAAGGAGATTCAACTGTCATCTGTTCAGGATGTTCTGAAGGAGATGGTGATGTAAACTGGCCATGTGGGTGACTACCTAGCTTGGGCTTCTGGACATAAATACGAATCAATGTGTTCTTTTCTTTTTAGTTTCACCACTTCTTTATGGCACTTGATACAGATATTGTAACCTTAAGTATCAGCATTACCCATTTGATATTTTTCTTGACAACTACTAAGCTTTAAACATCACTGCTTTGTTTAATCACTTCATGTAAGATCATAATGCTGAGAGAGATGAAGAGGCAGGATGCAAGTGCAGGCTGTATTTTTTTTTTTGAAAACACAAATCCACAAAGGTGATCAAACAAGGAAACAATGCTAATAAACAAAATACTAAAACAGAAAGGAGACATTGGACCTAATTGATGCTACAGAGCAGATGCATGGTGACCTGAGCCAGCTGTTTGGATGATGCTGCGCTGCAGCTGTGGGGCTCTCAGGAACAGTAGCGTTCAGCTGCATAAACAGTGCTATGCCGCAACTATGAGGCCTCTTGAATCAGCTCGTAAAGCGACGCTACATAACAGCTACATTGCTGTCAGGGCCGGCCACCTGGGTGTCGCTGCACTGCAGCTATGAGGCTGCCCGGACCGGTGGTGTTCAGCTGCAGGAAAAGCTGCAGGAAGGCCTTGGAGGCTTCCCGGGCTGCCTTCTTGTGTAATGCACCATAGTTGCAGAATGAGGCGCCATGGCTAAGGACTGTTTCTGGGCCAGCAAAGTGACACTATACCACAGTCAATGGAACCCCCCCCCCTTTGAAAATAAAGCTGATCTTATGTTCTTCTGTCTCACAGTGTTTGTTTTACTTTGATGCACTGAAGTATGTTACCAAATGATAATATCTCAGTGATTCTGTGCTACTGTAACAATGTGCTCTACAACAGGCGTTAAAAGTCAAGCAGGGATGGTAAAAATAACCAAGATTATTGTCCACAATTTGAATCTTCAAATCATTCATTTGAATCATTAATTTTGAATTCAGATTTAAGGCAGAGCTTTTGACAGAAAAATTCTTTTGAAATATTCAGCCTGAGATCACAGATGTCTTTGAAGTCTTTCTTCTGGCAGCAAGGGAGCAGTTACACGCAGAACATAGTAGAGAGGCAAATGTTCAAAGTACACTGGGCGCGTCTTGCTTTTGTACCTTTAGTGGTTAGATTTACACCCCGCTTCCAGTTTCCAGATAAGCCGACACCTCCCATTACCTCGTGATGAGCCGGGTCATTTGTCGTGCTTCCCTTAGGCCCCCCCCACCAGCTCTCCCTGTCTTAGTGTTTCATAAGAACAATACATCTCATTGGTATACTGGTCTTAATATGTCAAAGAAGGAGAAGTGTGTTCAGCAGCCAGTGGGTGAAACAAAGGAGAAGTGCACTGGTAGACCAGGGGTGAGACAAAGTGTACGGCTAGGACGGGTGCACTAAAGATCATTACGCTGTTGTTAGTAAGTGGTTTCAACATTGATATGATGCTGATCCTGAACACAGAGTATAATACTGAGCTTTCTAACAGGTTTCAAAATGGTTTGAAATGCATTCTCTGCATCCCTGCATAGTGGATTCAGCTCCATGCGATCAGAATTCCTTACACATCTTTCTTCTGCATACAGTAACACTGACTTATCGTGTCTCATTGCTGTGTAATACTGATAAAGCAGTGAAATGAACAGTGGGAAATAAAAGTGTTAAAGCTGAGAACTTCCACATTTGTAATTAATAACATTTGGGTAAATCTTCATGAATGATAGAGAGAGAGAGAGAGAGAGAGAGAGAGGGAGGTGGGGGGGTAAGCATGAGTAAGCAGGTTAGGCTGAGTATAAACAATTTTCCACATAAATTATAATGGGTTATGCACAAACATGGAGATGTAATGCTCAGTTGTGAAATTGAACATGTTTAGCTTTCAGCAGAGCTGTCAATTTGGACCAAATATTTAAAATAAATAAATAAATAAAAAACCCTGGTGCCCTACCCCAGGTCATGTGTGAAACCTTGGTTTCTAAACTTTGAATCAGATCAGAGCAATTGATTCATTTTCCTCAAATGGTTCAGAGTGAGCATTGGGACGCTGCCA
Source organism: Pygocentrus nattereri (assembly GCF_015220715.1). NCBI lineage: Eukaryota > Metazoa > Chordata > Actinopteri > Characiformes > Serrasalmidae > Pygocentrus > Pygocentrus nattereri. Next base: position 37,096,877 of record NC_051222.1, on the reverse strand, counting down.
CATAATAGAACCTGTTGAGTACCTAAGCACTCACCTCCACACGCAAGACGCTATGCTCTGGTGCAGCCTTCATGTAGCTTAGGTACTCCATTAGATGGTCTATGTAAACTGTCTGACTAATTACCTGTAAAAGGGATGCATGTCTAACTCGGTGTATTATGTTTATTGCTTGCTTTTTTTGGTTAAATTCCTTGTTTAGACAGGACCCGGGACTTTTAAGTTGGATATAGTGGCACGTCAGGGAGCGAGGGGGGTGGCAGCCCCATCTTAAAGGAGAACAAAGCCTGGAGGAACAGATTGATGGGAGCATCAATGCCAGCATGAAAGGAATCTAATTCTCCATTTTCTTCCCTGTCTTCATTTCTCATCATTGTTCTGGGGCTAATTTTGATATTTGGGATCAAGCCAAGAAGCTGGGTGAGACCTATCTCTTTTTTTGGCCTTTTTTTGGGCCTGCTTATTTATTCATTTACTGTTTTAACAGTCTGGGATTTTTGCTCGTTTTTGGCCAGAGCAGTTTTCATGCTGCACTTGTGGACTACCCTCTGGAGAACCGAATTCTCTCGGACAAAGTTATGGATATGTTTGGAGATGTGAACTTTGGTTTTCCACTCATCCAAAGCAAATCTAATGGCTTGGTTTGTATGTTGTAGGGTGGTGTGTTTATGGCTTGTCTGATTGTTGCAGTTAAAAAGAGTACTCAGCTCAGTTAAGGCTAAAATTGCGGTATTCTGTTCTGCTTAACGTCTTGCTATTTTTTATTCCAGATTAATTAAATTGCAGCATCTTAGTGTCTGGAGTCGTACTGACTGATGACATTAGTTCAATCCCCATCACTAAGTTCAAGCGCAGGATATTAGAGTGAATAACAGAACCACTGTTTACTTCACACAGGATCAAATCTGGAAATCAGTCATTCAAAATCAGACAGACAGTCCAAAACAGAATCACCTGGACTGTGTTGACACAGGACTCAGAGAACCAGAGAAGCCACAGAGGAAAAACCGTAGCGATGAAACGTTTGGTATTGAGGCTTATTTCTCTTTTGCAATACACACCGTTTGGAAAATATTGCGTTGAAGCTTTTATTGCATTACTGTTGTCACTAGACTGGTGGCATTTCAAGCTTCAGACAGCAGACGGGCTTTAACCATCAATAATGCATTTGTAACACATGGTTGTTTATTTCAGCACCTCCATGTCAATTAAATAAATAGATGAATATCAATAAATGTGTGTGTTTCATCCACAGTCTTAAGATTATGGCTGCTATCATTTCTGCTAACCGCCAGATGTCACTCTGCTCTTTGAGTCTTTTCTGGACGTAATCATGAAGAGGCCTCAAACGCTTCAAGTGTCTCAGCCATCATTAAAAAGCACAGCTCAGAATGGCAGGATATCACAAGACTTCACAATGAATGTGAACAAGCACAGATCTGACGGCTACACTGCTTATTAACTTGTGCAATGATTGAAGAGGTTTTTGCAGAGTGTTTTACATTTTTGGATGCAGCCGTCGTGGTACGGAGCAGTACAGGCTCAGTACTGTGGTGAGCGTGATCTGCGTAGGTCTAGAGCCTACACTGTTTATCAACTAGTGTAATAATGCAAGGGTTTTGTGTTTTGTTTTGCAGCAGGGTGCTGTAATCAGACCAGCAGTTATTAAGACTGAACCAGCACCGATAAGGGAGGACATTGCCAGACCTGCAACACACACACATGTAGTTGGTGGAAAGTATTGTAGAGCGTAGTGGAGCAGAGGGAGAATCACCTGCTGGAGAGTTTCTCTGTTCTGGTTGTGCTGAAGGAGATGATGATCGAATCAGGTGAGTTGGCCCAGCTTGGGTTCTTGAATATAAATACAAATCAACCTTTATTTCCAACTGTCTCTCAAGACATCTTATAATGAGAAAACAGCTGGGAACAAATTGTTAAACTAGTTCTAGGTTTGCAGTGAAATCTGCCTCTGACAAGTGTACACCCCCTCTGAAACCAAGCCTCATGTTCCTCTAGTCCATGCTCTTTTAACATCTAACGACAGCCCTGGTGCTGTTTTCTACTGCAAGGAAAGCGACACTACTCTGTTGTTGCCATGAGAGGGATGACTTCAGAATTTTGGACATGATTAGAGAGGGAGGGGGCGACGAGTGACATGAGTACTTTGGCGCTATCTGAAACGTGGAGATATGCATTCCCTGTTTGAGAATGATCTGTTCTCCTGTGACCCAGTGTGCGAGATAAGTGGCATAACTGTACTGTCCTACAGTGAACTCGCCTCTTTCCGTACATCCTAACAAGCTTTAGCAGCGTTACATCACGTCTGATACTCACAACTACAGCACTGTTACTGTGCTCAGTCATATTTTAGTACTGTTGGGTTCCTGAGCGATGAAAGTGAAAGAAAGAAGTGGGTTCAGGTTACAGACCTGATTTAAACTGAAGTAAACTGGGGATTCTGTTTGTGGGGCGTTGCAGAGCAGGAGAGCGCTACCTTCCTAGGCCAGCTGTTTTTAGCAGCTGGCTAACTTGAAGCAGTGCTCTGTCACTCGCACAGCATGGCTGTAGTGATGTTACCGTAGATCAATGAGGACAAAAGAGCACTGGTTTCAGTTTAAACAGGACTCTGCCTGCTGTGAGATTCACACTGCAGTTATTGCTTTTACACAGCGAGTGTCAGGATGTGCTGTGGCTCTTCCATCCCTCAAACTACTACGACAGAATAAAGAAATCTAGCTGTTTGCAAGCTGTGCTATGCTCTAAAATTGAGGTTGATGTGTGTAGGAGTCATGGCAGGAAGGTGGTGTGATCCATCACGATGTACTGAGTCAGCAAATTTTTGCTGTTTGTATTACGCCAATGTTGTCGAGAAGCTAAACGGTTTAGCACTTGTCACCAGACAGTTAAAAATATATGTATATATTTTCTTCCTTAAGTTGTGAATATCAATCAATCAATCAACCTTTATTTTGACTCGGAAGTACATTGAGGGCAACCCTCATTTTCAATGTAGCCGAGCATTTACAAAAACAGGGATTGACATGAGAAAGAAAATAATAACTACATTTAATCATTTTAAATTAAAAGAAAGTTTAAAATAACAGTGAATAAAAGATAAAAGTAGATAAAAATAGAACTTGAGATTTAAATGGTAAGAAATTAAGATCAAAAATAGATAAGAAATTAGTAAGGTAATAGTACAATATCACAAATTAAAAAAAGTAATGATTAAAAAAAATATTAACCACTAAGGAGCAAAATTCAGCGTTGAAACTTGAAAGAAATAATGATTTGACATTTAAGACGATATGTATCAATATGGACTGATATGAAATTTTTTGTGATAAAATTTTTGGCCATACCGCCCAGCCCTAGTTACATCCATGGAATAACAACCAGCTTGTTGTCAATATTGGTGAGCACATCATCTACAGCTGCATTCACGAAGTGTCGGAAGGAAAAAAGTACTTTTAATTATAAGTCAGTGGAATTAATTAAAGTCATTTTGGGCCATTTCTTTAGGTCCAATTATCATCAAATTTAGACACTTTGTAAAGGGCAACAGGTATTTTCAAATTATTTAAAAAAAAAAGGAAAATAAAAATGGAGATACGAGGTTTTGCTCCGACAGCAGTGATATAAAGCTAATGAAAGAGGGAGGGATACACTGAGGGGGATTTGACTGGGCTCTAGACGTTTTCGGTTCTGAGAGAATAGAACTTCCACACATTCACATGTTCTCAAACGCTCAGTAGCATTTGTCCTCAAGTAGATCAGATCCTCAGTTTAGCGTGTTCTGCCATCTAGTGGCTAAAGGGGGAAGTGTACAACAGAATGAGATGGTGATCTTCTCAATAGTCTGTATTTAATGATAAAACTGTGATAAACCGTCTACAGAAGGCTGTGAATATGAGGTTCTGTGCTAAACTGGAAAGATAACCACCACATGATCTGAAGTGCTCAATGCTGCCATCAAAAACACTGTAAACACTACACACACAAGAGGAATTGAGAAAACACACAGCAATAACACAGGGTGCAACTTTTATTGACTCTTTTTAAGAAATATTGTACAATAGGCTTTCATGGATTTGGTTCAGCACTACAGTCACACAGCACAACACAATCACAACTCCAAGCAGCTTAACAGACTATATTACAGCAATTACAGCTCACAAAAAAATGAAAATGAAAAAAACTGTAATACAAAAAAAAAATGTAATACAATGTTTCTTTGTCCAGGAAAAATACTGAAAATGCACTCAATAGGCTAAATATGGGTAACCAGAGACAGTCATACACTTAATTATCAATTCAAACAAAGGATATATGTTACATCCTTCCTGTAAACATTAAATCATTTTTCAGTCCAATATCAACTTAATGTAAATCAAGTTTCAAAGTGACCATATTTCCCAGAACAATCAGTGCATATATTCACACAGCTCCAGAGTTAAAGATCTGGGAAAGAAAGGGAACATTTACAGTTTTTTTAGTAGAAAAATGGTAAAAATAACAACTTGCTACTCTAGTCACTTCCACCAACATGTTGGACAGAATCGAAGTCATGAACTTCTGCTCTTCTGAGCTGCTTCTTCTGCGTCTGATAGAGCCGCCGATCCCCATCAGAGCTGATATTCAGAATAAAACTGGCCAATCAGCAGCCACAGATATGAATAACATATAAAACCAGAATCATCAGTGTTTGTGTTTGGATGTGTGAAAATATAAATCTCATTAAAAGCTGAATCACTCAGGGCTCCTGGATTTCAGCCTGTGCACTAAAATCACTCCTGGACATGTGGAGTAGACGTCCTTATCAAAAGAGCTAGATGGTTACTGAGTGTGAGAATAAACAGGGTCTGAAAACCCATAGGGGCTTACGGGTTACTAGACATTGTCATATATATGTTGAGAAGAATCAGAGGGGTTTGTAGGTGAACTGAGAGAAGAGTAGACTGTGGAAACTCTAGCCTCTGAGTCAGGAAGATTTCCTGTCTCTTCCACATTAGAATAGACAGCAACGAGATCCTGAAAGCAGAGATAATAAATATATGAACTGTTAGAACAATTATGACTAACATTTTACAGCAGTGGTTCTCAAACCAGCGCTCTGGACCCCCAGAGATTACACATTTTTGCTCCATTCCAGCTCTCATTGTGGGGGGCGTTGACGAATGATTTAACAACTACTGCTTATTAGCACTCTGGTGTCAACAAACTTGGCCAGAATCAATGTTTCTATATATGCTACTCTCTCTTTTTGATAATCCAGCACAGAATTGCATTTCAAACATTTCCTGAATCTGTAGAGTCGCCCTTTCCCTCCTATCTAATCATGAGGTTGTTGGTGACTCCCATCTGGAGTTATGAGACTATGTACAGGGATTGAGACACACGTCATCTCTATATCACTGTATTCAATTAGTGCATTTGTTTTTCCGTCTACATTTTGTGTAAAACTCACCAATGGACTATAAGAACTGACCCGTCATGTCATTTCATTTAGTGGCTTTAATGTGTAATTGTGTAAAACTAACTAATAATTCAGATATATGACTAATGTCTGCTTATTGTCAAAGTAAATACAATACAGACATATAGAAACACCAAAGACTAGATCAGCACAGGTCACAAAGTTGTAAGAGCCCAGCCTGTGCCACTGGCTGCCAGCAGAGGGCGACAGTGGCGAGGTGCCATAACTTCAAGCAACTTCAATTCCCAGAAGCTCCAAATAGACCCAACCTGGCACACCTGTAGACTCCTCTGCTTAAGGCTGTGGCAAACAGCAGCCCTTTGTCACACTTTTGTAAAGGGGTGACTGGTACAGTACTTAACCCAGGTGGGTATCTAATCAAAAAGAAAAGAAAACAAAAACAAACAAAAAAACAGCTGGAAACACCAAAGAGAAATTTCTCCAGAACTACTTAAAAACTACAAGAAGAATCCACTAAGAGCAAACAAGTGAAACATAAAGTCTGCCTTTCCCTCATAATTACAGAGAAAGCAATTTATGTTTTATTTCCCGTTTCTAGTTCAGCCGTTTTATTTCCCATTCCTTGAGGTGTATACCCAGTTTTATTGAGGAGCTGTCTGAACATATAGTGTGAAATGGTGTCCCACAAGGCTCTGTTTTAGGGCCCTTAACTTACAGCCCCTAAAATGAATCATTTAGACAAACTAGACATAATTGGAGATGTTAATGACATAAGATTCTACATAAGCAGGAACATTCTCCTGCTATAAAACCGCTATAAAAAATGTATTAAACCTGCTCAAAAAGAGATTGGAGATTTTATCCTTTGACCTCCTGCTGCAATAATATAAGTCTTGTTTCTATTTACTAAATATTGTTTTTTGTGTGTAAATGATGCAACGTGTTTCAGGTATTCAAAAATGATTCTTAAATATTTCACTGGTGGACATCTTTTCTATTGAGGGTCTACTTTAAAGCTCATGACTCACCGTGTAGTTTGAGGAGCCTTGGGTTGGGGTTGAATCTACATCTGAGGAGAAAGAATTCCATTACATTTAATCAGTCATACAGTAAGAATTGAAAAACACAGATCTGTTCTCATTATTAAAAATATAAGGTCATTTAAAAAAGAAACAGCATGTGGGCTTCACCTGAGAATGTGTACAGTCTATACTTACTCTAGCTTTCTTGACACATGTTCATTTATAGCCAGCAGAGGGCAGCACATGTCCATTACTGTTAGTCCACTGAGGCCATTTTCTTTTTAGGTTTGTATTGATGAAATTCTCTACACACCTGAAACACATACACTTACCTCTGATGAACAAACAGCACAAACAGAACCTTTTTACCTGGGGTGCACACCTCCCATGAGCCTCCTCTTTGCATAATACTTTGCATAGTACTGTTTGGCTGTGTGCCCCGTGCACATCACCACACTGCCCCCTTCTTAAAAGTCCACCATTCCGGTGACCCAACATAATCCGAAAAAGGTCCTTGGGATAGCCAAGGCCACGCCAAGCTGTAGCTCTGTGGATATTCTGTCCATTGACGCATCAAAGCAGAAGGGAAAGAGAGCTCTCTGTCCTCCTGAGCATGGTGGGACACCTCGCTGCCCACTAATGCCAGGCCCACTGCTACCGGGGACAACAGCAACAGCTGTCCTCCTCTCCTACACCTTCCGCTTTATCCGTTGTCCACCCTGCCGATGATACAGGTGAGGCTGTTGCTCGTGTGCACTGCCTGTTTCTTCCAGCTTGGCTTTACAGCTAGCCACTGCCAGCAACTTCATTTGTCATGTCACCAAGCCCAGCATATCCTGTCCAAGGTTGAGCCCAGCCCAGGCCGCAACCAGCAAATCTAAGCCAAGAATGCAGACTTCCCTTATGGGTATGAGCCAAAACTTGTATACTTGGCTCAGATGCCCTGGGTGACCAAGAGCTATTTTCTCCCCGCCAGGACAACTTGGCTGCCGGTGATGGACCTGAGCTGGATGATGGTCATCTTCCAGGCCGTGATGGTAGCTGGGCTGGATTATGTTTCTGTCGGCTTTCACAGCATATTTTAGTGCAGTGTCCCTGTTTTCGGCAACACATGCATACCATGTTGTCTCCACCTGGAGCTTCTCTGCCCCATCACAGGGTTGCTCGCTTTTTTGTCTGCTTGCTGAGGTCAAGCTCAGCTGTCATCACCCCAGCAACTGCCTCTCAAAGACCAGCCAGTTTGGTGAGGTGCACCTGCCACTATAGTTTCTCCAGATATAGATCCTCCTGCACAGCCCTGTCTAGCATGGGTTACACCTGCTGAGCCATCATGTATAGCTCCACCACTAACACACTAATCTGCTCTCCCTCTCATCTCCATCTGTCCAGTTGCAGCTTCCTGACTGATAGCACCGCAGGCTCTCCCTTTCATGGCTTAGCTGGGCTCCACTGCTTTTTCTCAAGTTATATAGCAAAGCAGTTTTTCTCCTTGCCACTGGAGGACACCATCCCACTTCTGATCACCAATGCAATAACAGTCAAAGGAAGATTCAACTGAAGCCATGGTTCTGATTTAAGAACAGTTTTTTTAATGAGCAACAGACTTAACACAGAACTCTCAAGGGAGGTCACCAAAAGCCACAGCATTCCCTGTATAGGTGACGCCCCCTCGCACACAAACAACCCCATATTCTGAAGCAATAACACAACTGAAACACACACACCTCTAACAAGAGAACAGCACAAAGTACACACACACACACACACATCTTCTAAGCCACTTCTCCTTCTGGGTGACTGGAGCCTATCCCAGCTGTCATTGGGCAACAAGCAGGATACACCCTAGACAGATTGGCAGTCCCGGCACTAAGTAGTACCTTCTTAACTTGTGGCCATTGGTACAAAATTATAACTTTGATTGTTTTATTATCATGTATGTCTATATATGTGCATGTGTTTGTATGTGGTGGTACCTTGAGGCCTGAGTCTTTTTCGTACAGCAACAATCATGAATATGAGTCCAATCAGAAACACCAGCAGAATCACACAAACAATACTGATCACAGAGGAAGCTGGGAACTCTGGTGTTGGAGAAACAGAATCATAATTAGGGAATCAATAACAAACAATAATTGAATCATTTAACAGAGATGAAGCTAAGAGCGTAGGAGCAGATGGACTTTGTCTGTACTGTGTGTTGTGTGTAGCAGAAGCTGAAGACAGTGTGGTTTCAGCAGTTGAGTATGTGGTTGGTGTATCAGTAAACTGATGTGTTGATGACTGTACTAAAATATCTGCCTTTAAAGAAAAACTGAACTCAAATAAATGTGTTTGGTAGATTATCTGTGTGTTGTACCATTTGATGAATTTATCTCTGATGAGGAGTTGCCAGTGGATATAGAGGTTGGAGATGCGGTTGCTTTTGTGCTCTGTGGAATTGTGCTGGATGGTGATGAAGATGATATTTTTGATGGAGGTTCTTCTTCTGGCAAATGGAAACATTTACATCTTAATCATTTGGATTTAAATGAAAAATAAGGCATTTGTAGCTGTTAGGGGAGCTAAAATTACAGTATCATTACTGGCAAAAGAGAACATTGATTTAATGTATAGGTGTTCGAGTAGATGGTCAATAGATGGAGCTAACCTTAAGCAGGCGTCATGATGCTTGTGATAAGCAGTAAAAATGCATATTACAAAAGCTGCAATGGCAGTAGTTTGAGATGAAACATAGCCAAGCAAGAATTTCAAATTCAGATTCATCAAATTTAATCAAGCTTTTAATCCAGTAAATGACCAGGGCCCACCAGTGGGGGCTGTTCAATGCCAAACGATCACTATTTTTTTTTAAGTTCGATCATTTGTACAGAATACATCACATTTCCTGAAATTGTAGCCATTGTACAGCACAGTGTATTTAAAGGGGAATATCTCTTTTTTCAAAATTTATATAGAAATATTTTGATGTTCCTTGAAATTAGTGGAAATAAAAACGTAATTTTTGTGACTAAACTGGTAAAAATGGTTTGCTACTTCAGAGCAACAATTCCCTACTTAAGGTTAAATCAAACTTAATCAAAAAGTCATACTCTACTGAATAATAAGCATTTGTAAGTAATAAACGTGGGATTTTAAGTAATGAAAGGAAACTCCATACAGCTCTTACAGCTCCATAATCATTTAAACATGAAGTTATTCAACCAGTATGTGTTGTTTGTGACACGTAACACTGCTGTTTCCAAAATACAGTATTCGAGTTGTGGAATGGTATAAATATTAGGACTCAGGCTACTATTGAGTAGGTTATTAGTTATTTAGGGATGATATTGGTTTTTGGTACTTGAGGATCAGGCATCAGCATTGAAAAAGTAAATAAAAAAGGTATTGGAGCATCTCTATATTTTTGTGTCAGAATTCTTCATTCATACATTCATCATCATTAACCACTTAATCCAGTGTCATGGTAGCAGTTGGGAGAGCAGAGGATCCCAGACATCCCTGTCCAATGCGACTCCAAGCCACTCCCAGGCCAACTTGGAGATATAATCCCTCTAGCAGGTCCTAGGACGACGCCAGGGTCTCATCCCAGTAGACCGTGTCTGATACACCCCCACAGGGAGGCATCCAGATCAGATGCCTGAACCATCTCAACTGGCTTCTCTCAATGCAGAGGAGTAGCGGATCTACTCCAAGCTCCTCCTAGATGACTGAGCTCCTCAGAATAGAATAAAATTCAGAACCATCAACCAACCGTTTGCACATAAAGGAATTAGACCTCCGCACTTATCCCATCCGTGCAGTGAAACACTCACATACACTACGGGGCAGTGAGCACACTCACCCAGAGCGGTGGGCAGCCGTATCCATGGTGCACGGGGAGGAGGTGGAGATTAAGTGCCTTACTCAAGGGCACTTCAGTCACATGCTGCCTGCTGAGGGGTTTGAACTAGTAACCTGAACACAAGGCTTGTTTCCTAACCATCAGCCTGCAACTGCCCCTGACTGACTCACCCTATCAAGTAGAGTGCAGCCCACCACCCTGCAAAGAAAGCTAATTTCTGCCACTTGTATTCGTTATCTCATTCTTTCAGTCATTACCCACAGCTCATGGCCATAGGTGAGAGTCGGGATTTAAACTAACCAGTAAACAGAGAGCTTTGCCTTATGGCTCAGCTCCCTCTTCACCACTACAGTCTGGTTCAGTGACCGCATTACTGCTACCTGTCCCAGCCTGCAGCCGACCATCCCTCTTCGCATCACTGAATAAGACCCCAAGATACTTAAGCTCCTCCACTTAGGGTATACTTTCCCTGTATGTGGAGTGGGCATGCCATCCTTTTCTGGGCTAGGATCATGGACTCAGACTTGGAGTTGCTGATCTAACCACTTCAACCTCAGCACTGGAGGCATCCATGCGATCCAGCCAAAAGAACAACATAATCTGCAAATAGCAGAGACACATTCCTTTGACCTCCACACATAATGCCCTCCTGACCTCAGCTTCGTCATGACATCCTCTCCTTGAATATCACAAGCAGGAGACAAGGTACAGCCTTGGCGGAGTCCAATGCCAACACTGACTTCACAACACTTCTACTTTGGCTCTCAACAAAGGCGGTCGCACTTTCTCCCTCTCCTCTCCCTTATCTCTCCTGCTTTGCTTCTGTGTCTAGTCTACTGTCTGAGCTCTTTACTGAGAGACTCTCTCCGCGCTGTTCTTCAAACCTAAAAAATGGATTTGATCAAATGGTCTCTCAACGCAACTGACACCATCTTCTCGATGAGAAGTCCTGGTTCGGGGGAACCAACCTGTCCTGCCGGAATGTTTGCAGCTGGCTACACGATGGACGCATGGGAGAGGTGGCGTGTCGTGTGCCTGGCGGCTCTCTCCGTGGAGGATATTGAGGACGTCTACCTATTCGGAACCATGATCACAGGTATTTTGCTGATTGGATTAGGCATTGCCTTGGTGTATCGCGAAATTCGCAGAATGGAGGCAGCTGTCCGCGGCCCCTTGAAGCTGCCTGACATGATTGATGTGGTGGGCAGAGCTGTCAACACTCAGAATTTGACTGTAAGTTGTACCCTGGATAACATCGTGGAGAAGTTGGCAGCTTTGCAAAGGAAAATGGATCGTTTATGTGACCATAATGGACTTGGTGAGCTACCGTAAAAAATACGACTACTCACTCGAAGCCTGCAACCCCTTTCTTATCTACTTTCGGCTCCCCGTATCAGCGCAGGCCTTGGCCTTGGCTGGTACATCACATCTCCCCCAGAGGAACACTGCTGCGAGATGCTCTTCATCCTCCTCCACTTCCCTGGATTCCTGCTGATTGTTGACTCTGCCTGGGCCCGATCAAGGTTGTCTCCATGGCAATTTTGCTGTGTTATCGCCATACCACCCTGCGAACTGAGATACCTAGACTGGGATGCCGAGTAGGGCGCCTTCTTCAGGCCCCCCCCCCTCCTTGTCTCCTCCCTCACCCAATGTATTCTGTTTCTCTGTAGTTTCCATTATTCCTGTCTTCCTGTCCTGTTTCCCCCCATTGTCATATTGTATGTGCTCGGATGGGTTGATCAAAATTTCGCTGGTTACTCTGGTGACTGTGACAATAATGCCTTCATTCTCACTGAAGTATACAAACAAAACTCTTACTCCAGAGATACAGAGACAGAATGGCCTGGAGTAGTAGCTCTGGCACCCCATACTCCTGGAGGACCTCCCACAAGATATCTCAGGGAATACGGTCGAAAGCCTTCTCCAAGTCCACAAAACACATGTAGGCTGGATTGGCAAACTCCCTGTTCGTCCCAGTTTGTGGGAGTTTGTGTCAAAATTCATATTATCATAAACAGAATTTGGCTCATGTTGATTATTTTCTCTTACACTTGTTTGTGTACTCTACTCATATAACACGTACTGAAAGAGGCAGTTGTGCTTGCAGACATTAAACTAAACAGACGGATGAAGACAATCATAACTTCTACTTTGGCTTCAGGAATCTTGACTGAAAAAAAAACAACAGTTCTTTTCACTTCCTCAGTTAAGCTCTGCTAATATTCATATGAGATGTTTCGCTTGAATCAGAGCAGGGATAGATCCACATTTCAGCCATCACAACATTAAATCTGAAAACAGTGTGGCGTCAGTTCACTTTAAAGTGTAAACTGACCTTGGCTGAACTCCAGGCTCTCTCTAGTTCACTGACAGGACCTTAAATTATAAAGCTATACACTTAATACTTCAAAATGATCTACTCACCAGTAACTCTGAGGTTGACCTGGGTGATATACACCTTGTATCCATGGTCAGATGTCCAGTCTGATTCAGCTCCACACCAGTATTCACCAGAGTCTCCCTCAGTCAGACTGTTGATGATCACAGTGAAGATCTGCTTTGCTCTGTCATCATGCAGAGAGAGTTTCCCCTCATTTCTCCATCTTCTGCTCTCTTTAACTGATGTTTCATAACTACAGTCAGGAGTGCCCACTCTCCTACAGAGGAACTTGGGGTTACTGCTGTGGGACTGTGGGTATTTGCAGCTGATGTTCACACCTCCTCCAACATGGCCAGTCACACTGATGCTCTTCATGTATTGATGAACTGTCAGTTTTAAACAATAAGATAGAAGCATTAATATTAACTTTCACAATTTAATAAAATTCTGACAATTCAGTTGCAGAAAAATTTCTGTATTTCTGTATTAATTGATTTTTTTGAAATCAGAAATCAATCAGTTTTCTTTCTCAAGTTGACTCAATAACTTTGCATGTTCTGTTGTTTCATTAGGGGCCACACCCCTATAACTAAAAGTATGTTAAAATCACTCTTTTCATATTTACATAATTATAATCCATATTCTTGTTCAGAAAGATGCTAGATGTCAGTTCATAGGCACTCAATACTACAGACATGCAAACTACATGAAAGTGAGGAAACTGGGAGAAAAGCTAGAATGCCAAAGAACATAGTAAAGATCTTGCTATTTTCTAACCAGCAGTTGTAACTCTATGTACACAACCTCATTTTGGTCAAATATGAGAAATTGGACAAATGCACTTTCAGGGCAGAGATAAAACAAGCACAGACTGAAAATGAATCTCTGAAGGTAGAAACTCTGTGACAACCATAATATAATAATGAGTATACTATTCATAAAATATATGAGTAGATCTGTTCTTAATACAATTCCTCACATTCCTGCTGTTCCATCTTTATATGAGTTTGTACATTCACTCTCAGTGTAGCTGATGCTAATGATGCAGGAGGTCTAGGATAATAAACAGGTGCAGTGTTGTGAGAGACTCACCTTCCTCTACCTTCAGTTCCACTGGCGTGTAGACGTCAATGGCCAAATCTTTATCAACTGCACAGTTGTACGTTCCAGAATCCTCTACAGTGAGCTCCCTGATGACCACCCAGAACTGTGCAGCTCTGGTGTCGTCAAACAGTGAGAATCTTCCTCTGTTTATCCACTCATTTTTGGCGTCTGTCCAAATTGGCTTCGTCATGCAGGGCCATGGAGCCTCACAGAGGTACTTTGGGTTTGATGTGTATTGTGTCTCATATCTACACTTGATGAGGACTCCTCCTCCTGAATATCCCATCACTCTCCCTGATTCTCCACCACCTACTAAAAGAGGACAAATGTCCATCTGAGTAAAGGCTTCATTTGACGCTGCTGATAGTGCTGATTATATAGAAGAGCATCTCCTTACCTGAAATCAGGAAGAGGGTGAAGATGAGGAGGGTCTTCATTCTGAGTCAGATATCAGAAGACCTGAATGCATCCACCCTGTCTACCTGTCTCTGTCTCTGAGTGACTCTGTGTCTGTGCTTTTTCTTCAAAAGAAACTGATGCCATGACCACTTCCCTTTCTGACCCTGCGTGCGGTTGGAAGACCGTGTGTGAAGTGTGTTAGAACAAAGTTTAATAAAAATGAAGAGGACCTTTACTGCCATCTAGTGTGCCCACAACACAATTGCCTGACACTTGACCGTTGGAAAGCACACTGGATTTAAAGGGAAATTCCACCAGTTTTAAAAAAAATCATAGTGATGATGATAGGAACCAAACATCTGGATAGCTTAATACCTTTAAAAGCTAAATCATGGAAAGTTATGACTAGAACTGCCTGAGTCTGAGACATTAATTTACGATAGTTTGGAGAAAGTTTTATTTTTATTTTGTTTTCTTACCATGCAGGTATGTGCCGGGTGTTCTAAGGCTAAAAATTATGTTTTTTAGCTTCATCAATATTTTATATCAATACTATGCATAAATGCTCAGAAGACACATGTAGGTTTCCTGGTGGTTTTGCATAGTATATAAAATGTCTATTTGTGTTGTTGTCATGATGACCCCTGGTTCCTATCACCACCACTGTAAACACACCTCTACAATGAAATCCCTCTAAAGAAATGAGTTTCTGTAATGAATCCTCATCTCAAACACTCAATTATGCAGAAATTTTAAAATATAGGTGGAATTCCCCTTTAAATGACAGTATTTATGGTAACACTATCTGATAACAATCACAAATGAATGAAGTGGAATATAATGTAGTAAAGAAGTCCTGCTGGCTCTCTAAATGTTAAAATAATGATGGAAGACTTTACGAAGCTGTTAAATCAATACTATTTACACAATGTAGCTTTAGTCAAAAACTGCATAGACTTAAAAGGAACACAACACAATTTAATGTAAGTGTATTAAAAAAATACACATATGAAATATATATATATACTTTTCTTGAGATTAGTGAAAATTAACATAGATCAAATTGTGAAATCAGTTTTTTGCCACTTTAGATCAACATCACTTTAGTTAAGGTTGAATTAACCCTTTGTTCACAGTATTAAACTAAAACTAATCAAAGCCTCTGCGATGGACTGGCGACCTGTCCAGGGTGCCCGATGACCGCTGGGATAGGTTCCAGCACCCCCCCACGACCCTGAGGGAGAAGTGGCTTAGAAAATGGATGGATAATCAAAGTCCACATTTACACTGCTCCAGAATAAAAATCACCCTGTGAAAGAAAAGTTTTTTGACAAAATGTATGAAAATGAAAGCGTAACATGCTGACATGTTAGACTGCAGAATAAAAGTCTTTCTTGTTAAAGGTTGCTGTGGTAACAGCACTATTATAACTACCCAGTGATGGACAAAGTACACAAATCATGTAGTTGAGTTAAAGTAGAGACACCCAAGGTAAAATATTACTCCAGTAAAAGTAGAAGATCCTCCCTTTAGACCTCCACTTGAGCCTTCAGCTGTACTTAAGTATCAAAAGTAAAAGTACTAAAAGAGTAATTAACTTAATGCAACTTAGTTCCAAGTTTAAGTTGAATAAAAACTGGCTTTAAACTCAGGATCACAGATGAGCTCCTTTACTATGTTGATCTGTAGGCGTCTGTTCATAAACATAAACCAGCCCAAACTCATTTACTATAAAATGAAATGGTGTTTGTAGAAATTCAGAAAAAAGCCGCGTCAGTCTCGACTGCATATGTGGACATATTTCTATATTGAGCTCTATTTACACAAAGTTAGGTTAGTTCATCATTTATGTTGAACAGACTCTCCCAAAGTTTTACGCTGCTGCGCTGACGTTGAACCGCGTGCTGCACTGGGTCGGTATGACCAACAGGTCAAAACCAGCTCTAAACAAAGTGACCGCTGGGCCCTGATTGGTGCTCTGGCTTTGCGCTTCTTTCGTTTTGACATGTGACGTTTTTATACACACAGAAACCAAAAGGAACGACAGATTTCTCAAAATGTAGGAGGAAAAAGTCAGGTATCCATCCATCCATCCATCCATCCATTAATCCATTATCTTCCGCTTCTCCGGGGTTCGGGTCACGGGGCAGCATCCTAAGCAATGAGGCCCAGACCTCCTTTTCCCCAGCCACTTCAAATAGCTCCCTGGGGGGATTCCGAGGCACTCCCAGGCCAGCTAAGTAAGTAAAGTAAGTAAACATT
Source organism: Pygocentrus nattereri (assembly GCF_015220715.1). Taxonomy (NCBI): domain Eukaryota; kingdom Metazoa; phylum Chordata; class Actinopteri; order Characiformes; family Serrasalmidae; genus Pygocentrus; species Pygocentrus nattereri. The sequence continues at coordinate 37,080,435 of NC_051222.1, read as the reverse complement.
TATTTATATACCACTTTTCTAAGCACAGCTACAAAGTGCTTCACAAACAACAAGTACTAAAAATAGAATGATAAAACAAAACAGATACATATAACTATAAAAACAGTACAGCTACATTCATAAACAACATAAAACTGACATAAAACCATAAAAACAATGCAGCACTATCCAATAAATAACAAAAGCATCACCTGTGACCAAAAGCTAATGAATAGAGATGCGTTTTGAGTCTTCCTTTAAAAATGTCTTTTGATTCAGCTAGTCTAACATCCAAAGGCAGAGCATTCCACAACTTGGGGGCACACACAGAAAAAGCACAATCTCCCTTACGTTTCCGTGTTGTCCTAGGGACCACTAAGAGCCCCTGACTAGATGACCTTAGTGATCTGGTACTAGGATACGGTGATAATAATTCTGAAATATATTTTGGCACATCACCGTGCACCGCCTGGTATGTTAAAACCAAAATTTTGAACTGAATTCTAAAAACAACAGGCAACCAATGCAGAGATGCCAGTACAGGGGTAATATGCTCCCTTCTTTTAGTCCCGGTAAGTACCCGGGCAGCTGCATTCTGAACCAGCTGCAGCCGTGCCATTGCCCCTTGACTAAGACATGTAAATAGTGCATTGCAATAATCAAGTCGTGATGATACAAAAGCATGAATGATCTTCTCTGTGTCCTGGAAGGAGAGCATTTTCTTGATTTTGGCAATATTTCTCAATTGAAAACAACAGTGCAACATAGTTAGGCCAGCGTGTCCTGGGTCTTCCCCGGGGTCTCCTCCTGGGTGGAGGCGTACAGGAGGCATCCTAACCAGATGCCCGAACCACCTCAGCTGGCTCCTCTTGACATGGAGAAGCAGCGGCTCTACTCTGAGTCCCTCCCGGATGACCGAACTTCTCATCCTATCTCTAAGGGAGATATTAGACTCTGAAATGTGGTGGAGTGAAAGGAAAAAGTCCAGAATGGAGAAACTTCAGTACAGATACACCAAAAAATACTTAAGTACAGAAACCAATTACATTTACTCAGTTACTCAGTTACTGTCCACCACTGTAACTGTCTGTGTTCTTGATTAAATATACAGTTGTGTAAGTTGGGCCTACTGAGTATCACTTCCTGAGGAATCAGAGAACTGAGTAACTAAGCTGTGGAGTAGACATCCTGATGAGGAGAGTCTGATGGTATAAGCATGATGTTCTTTCCTTTTTTTACTTTTTTTTGCTACCACCAAAAAAAATCTTTCTTTTTCTTCTGCTGATATTGACCCATTTTGATATCTAGTACTGGATCAGTGCCATCTCGTCTGCTAATTCAGTTTAATAAGGGATGAAACACTGAGGAATGTGATCAGAAAGAACAAAAATGCTGTAAGACTTTTAGACCTTGAGTAAAAACCCCAAGTTACAACTACAGTAAAAACTAAGGCAGCTGCTCAGTGTGGTCAGTAAGGTGTGAACCGCTCTGAAGAGTGTTTACTTCCTGTTACACTGAGCATGCTCACTGCACTCTTAATGTAACCAGCAAAATGAAGACCCAACCAATCAGCCAGTAACACTGATGCTGTTCTTCAACGACATTGATTTGATCACACCTTTCAGTTTCATGACATTTCACAGCGTAAACTGTACTTTAAATGCTCCTTGCTGCTTTCTACACATCAGTCTGGTGTGGGTTTCTAATGTATCGGACATAAAAGCACAACAAACATCCTAAAAGGCTTCATTTGATGCTGATAGTGCTGATTGCTTAGAAGAGCATCTCCTTAACTGAAGACACGAAGAGGCTGAAGACGAGGAGGATCTTCATTCTGAGTTCAGGTTCACAGACTGATACCAGCTCTACTCCACTCTACTCATCATAGATCAGATATTCATGAGAGATAGGTGTCCTTGCATGAATCATGTCTGACTCTGACTCTGCCTTGTCTTCAAGTGCATCTTAAAGAGATCATGCCCACTTCCCTTACTGACCACGGCAAAGAGAAAGCTGCAGACCTCTCAGTAAGAGGATGTGTGACATATGCACATTTTGCCATCTGGTGGCTGAAGGAGGAAGTGTACAACAGAATGAATAAGTGATTTTCTCTGTAGTCTGTATTTAATGATAAAACTGTGATAAACCGTCTACAGAAGGCTGTGAATATAATGTTTTGCACTGAACTGGAAAGGCAACCACAATATGATCTGAAGTGCTCAATACTGCCATCAAAAACACTGTAAATACAACACGTACAAGAGGAAATGAGAAAACACACAGCAATAACATGATATCTAACACAGGGTGCAACTTTTATTGACTCTTTTTAAGAAATATTGTACAATAAGCTTTTATGGATTTGGTTCAGCACTACAGTCACATACTAAAACTATAAACAGCTTTACAGAATATATTACAGCAATGAACATTGAAGATCACAAATTAGAAAACAAGTTGTAATACAATATATATTTAACCAGACCAGACAAAACACTGAAAATGACCTGCAGGCTCTCAATAGGCTAAATATAGATAATCTAATAAAAAAAGTCACATTTTAAGAAACAATTGAATGTCTTGAACAGAATATAAAACACAGACACATAGTTTTACACTTATTATCAATCCAAACAAAGTAGAGAGGTTACATCTCACCTGTGGACATTAAATCATTTTTCAGAGTCCAATATCAACTTAATGTAAATCAAATTTCAGATTGACCATATTTCCCATAACAATGAGTGCATATATTCACACAGCTCCAGAGTTAAAGATCTGGGTATGAACAGGAACATTTACAGTTTTATTAGTAGAAAAATGGTAAAAATAACAACTTGCTACTCTAGTCACTTCCACCAACATGTTGGACAGAATCGAAGTCATGAACTTCTGCTCTTCTGAGCTGCTTCTTCTGCGTCTGATAGAGCCGCCGATCCCCATCAGAGCTGATATTCAGAATAAAACTGGCCAATCAGCAGCCACAGATATGAATAACATATAGAACCATAATCGTCAGTGTTTGTGTTTGGATGTGTGAAAATATAAATCTCATTAAAAGCTGAATTAGCTGAATCAGGGCTCCTGGATTTCAGCCTGTGCACTAAATCACTCCTGGACATGTGGAGTAGACGTCCTTATCAAAAGAGCTAGATGGTTACTGAGTGTGAGAATAAACAGGGTCTGAAAACCCATAGGGGCTTACGGGTTACAGGTCATTGTCATATATGTGTTGAGAAGAATCGGAGGGGTTTGTAGGTGAACTGAGAGAAGAGTAGACTGTGGAAACTCTAGCCTCTGAGTCAGGAAGATTTCCTGTCTCTTCCATATTAGAATAGACAGCAACGGGATCCTGAAAGCAGAGATAATAAATATATAAACTGTTAGAACAATTATGACTAACATTTTACAGCAGTGGTTCTCAAACCCTGGTCCCCCAGAGATCAATGACTGGTTTAAGAGCTACTGCTTTTTCCTTAACCATCTGAGGTGCACAAACTCAGCTATGTGTCAAATTTGATATTTGCATATCAGTTTCTTTGTTTTTTTTTGATAATACAGCAGAGAAATACAGTTTAAACATTTCCTGAATCTGTAGAGTCGCCCTTTCCATTCCATCTTATCGCAAGAACGTATGTGACTGACATCCGGAGTTATGAGCCTATGAAGAGGGACTGAGATACCCATCATCTTCCTCTCACCAAATTTGTGTGAAATTGATCAGTGGACACTCAGAAAATCACTAAGGACTGACCATCACGCCGGAAACCCTTCACTCTTCATTCAGTCCACATCAAAGACACGTGTGAAATGGTGTGCAGAGAGTTTACAGCTGTTGAAGTTGCTGCAATGATTTTGGAAAGTAGTGATGAAGATAACAGAGCATTTTGATGTGAAACATATGAGGATCATATGAAGAGCCTTTAAAGGAGAATTTATGAACATATGCAAATTCAAGAGAATGACCTAAGAGGATTGATTAATTCTTAACTTTTTATTAACTAAGTGGCACACATTACCATCATACTTCTTAAATAATTTTTTGCTGCAATGAACTACTTTATTGATGTAGTGGCCACCTTGAACCACTGCTGTAAACGCATCTCTAAAGTTTCCAGCAGTAATTTTCTGCTAAATAAAGCTTAACTAGTTAATATGTTCTGACTAAATCTATTTAATTTACTTTATTATATTTAATACTTATTATAGTGATTACATACCAGTTTATTCCCAAATTAATAATTGAAAAAATAAACAGGTAACATTCAACCTAACCCATGTCTTTAAGCTATTTAAGATAATCAAGAAAATACCTCTTTTTTGGAGGAAGTTGCAGCCCATGAGAGTTTTTTTTTTCCTTTTATAAATAAGTATTAAAGGCATGATTGTTGCTCAGTCTGGTTTTCTGAAACAACATGGCGAGAGGTTTGATTACCTCAGATTGCAGAAGTCTTTCTTTTGATTAGATACAGCGTTTAAAATTACCATGATATATTAATGGACAGAAAACAGCTGGTTTAGACAAACATGTTCTTAACTGATTTACCTCTTACTTGACAAACCAGAGTGTAAATGAGGAGCTGTCTGAACATAATGTGCAATATGGTGTCCCACAAGGCTCTGTTTTAGGGCCCTTTGCTTACAGCCCCTAGGACACATAATCTAGACATAATCAGACATAATGGAGGATTCTGTTAATGACATAAGAGTCTAGATAATCAGGAACCTCCGCCTGCTAAATTCTTATACAACCAAATATGCTGTAGGGTCCTAAGTCTGCTCAAAATAAGGTTGAAGATTTCATACATTGACCTCCTGCTATGACATATAAAATAATGAAAGTTGTGTTTCTACTTAAAAAATATCACTTCACAATTTTTTTTTTTTGTGAAAATGATGCAGGCTTATGTTTCAGTTATTGAGGAATCATTAAATATTTCCCTGGTGGATATGTTTTCTAATAACGGTCTGCTTTGAAACAGTGATGACTCACCATGTAGTTGTTTGAGGTACCTCCGAGGGGTCGGGTTAAGGTTGAGGCTGGATCTGAGGAGAAAGAATTCCATTATATCAAATCAGTCAAAAATTAAGAATAGAAAAAATATATATTTTCAATATTTAAGATCTGTAAGATAATTTGAAACAGACTGTGGGATTGACCTGAGTATGAATAGAGACTACTCTTACTCCAGCTCTCCTGACACATTTTCATTTATAGCCAGCATAGGGCAGCATCTGGCCATCATTGTAAGTCCACTGAGGCTTTTTTTTTCTTTAAGTTTGTATTGATGAAATTCTCTTCACTAAAATAATGTCTTACAAACATAAGACCAAGAACATAATCGGCGATGATGAATCAGTCCAACATCACAGTACAGGCCCTGCCTTCATGAAGCACTGTATCTTATTGTAACAGGCATCAAAAGAAGCCCATGGGTCTGATCTGAGAACAGATTTTAATGAACAAAGGGCAAAAACAGGTGTTGAACACTAAACTACCAGGGGAGATCACCATCAGTCACAGACCTCCTGCAACTGGTGATTACCCCTCACACTCAAACAACCCCACATCCTGAGGCAGCAACACACCTGAAACATATCGCTGTTGTCGGAAGAAAACCTCATATCTCCAAAATAGTAACTTTACAGGAGAAGGAAAAAACCTACTTTACTTTTAATGGAAGTCAATGGAAACAGGCATCTTTCCAAGCAATTTTGGGCCATTACTTTTGGTCCATTCATCATAAAATTTACAGACAATGTAAAGACCAACTTGCATTTTCAAATTATATTTAAAACTGAAAAATGTAAAAAATGGAGATACAAGTTTTTCTTCCGACAGCAGCAATATATACACACCTTTATTGAAAGAAGAACATTAACAACACAAAACAGTACATTTTTAACTGGGGTGTGCACCTCCCAAGAGCCTTTTCTCTGCATGCTTGCTCCTGGTTGGCTGCTCACCCTGTGGCTATTGTCACACTGCCCTCTTCTTAAGGTGTCCCAACACAGTCTGACCAAAGTCCCTGGGGTAGCAGCAGGGGCTTCACAATGTCCATTGTCTTATTCCACATAAATGCCATGAGCCATGGGCTTCTCTTCCACGTATGCAGCCAGTCCTCTCTTGGGGTCGTGTCCTTGCCACAGCAGTTTTAACACACTTACTTGCTCTGACCTTAGTAAACTGCCGAACTAAAGCTCTCTGGGTGTTCTGTCCATTGAGGCACCAAAGTAGAGGGGCAAGAGAGCTCTCTGTCCTCAGGTCCGCTGCTCCGGGGCAGCAGCTGTGCTTTTCTTGGCTCAGATGCCCGAGGCTGGCAGAGAGCCTTTTTCTTTCCCCCCAGGTCCACCTGGCTACCTTCCAGCCCATGACAGCAGCCAGGCTTCCCAGCCAGATTCCATTTCTCTGGTGGCTTAGGTTTGTGGCATTGCTTGGTGCTCTAGCTGGGTTCTGCTGCCACACACCGTCTTCTCTTTATGGGGCTACAGCAGGGCTATGCTGCTGCTTGCTGGTTCCTAACTGGCAGACTCCACCAGTCTAAGCCATTTTGCTATCGGCTTCTTTCTTGTCAGGCTCTCTTCTTCTTCTTCTTCTTCTTCTTCTTCTTTGTTGCTATTTCTTTTTGAGTTCAAGTTAGTGCAGTTCCTCTTCTGGACACTGGAGGGCGGCATCTCACTTCTGATCACCAATGTAACAGTAATCCAAAGAAGATTCAACTGAAGCCACGGTTCTAATCTGAGAACAGTTTTTTAATGAGCAACAGGTATAAACAGGCACATACTTCACACAGAACTCCCAGGGGAGGTCAACAGCAGTTACAGACATCCTTCTACCGGTGATCCTCCCCATCACACACATACAACCCCACACCACGACACCATAACACACCTGAAACAACACAAAATAGTACCTTCCAAACTGGGGAGCAGACCTCCCATGAGCCTCTTCTCTACATGTCAGCTCCTGGTTGGCTGTGTGCCCCATGGCCTTTGCCAAAATATTATAATAACTTTGTTCATTGTAGTATCATGTGTGTGCATGTGTTTGTATGTGTTAATACCTTGTGGTCTTTTTCGTACAGCGAGAATGAAGAACATGAGTCCAATCAGAAACACCACCAGAATCACAGACACAACAGTGATCACAGAGGAAATTGTTGATGCTGGTGATGGAGGAACAGAGTCATAATTAAAAGAAAAACAAATAATAACCTAATAATTTAACATAGATCAAGCTAACAATATAGGATTATCTGCATATGGTGTGTACTTTGTATTTTTTTACATTGTGTGTTAGACCATAAAGCTGAGGAGGTTTTAATGTCAGTAAACTAATGTGTTGATGACTGAGCTAGAATATCTGCGTTTAAAATGAAATGATTATCTGTGTGTTGTACCTTCTGATGAATGTGCCTCCACTGATGAGTTGCCAGTGGATATCGATGTTGGAGATGCGGTTGTTTTTGTGCTTTGTGGGATTGTGCTTGATGGTGAAGAAGATGATGCTATTGTTGATGGAGGTTCTTGTTCTGGTAATGGAAATCATGGCATTTTCATTTGTATTTAAAGGAACAATAAGATATTTTAGGTATTAGTTGACCCAAAACTGCAGTATCAGAATTTGCAAAAAAAAAAAAAAAAGATTTTAATGTGTAGGTGTTTGAGCAGATGGCCAGTAGATGGAGCTAAACCTAAGCAAGCAACATGATGCTTGGGACAAGCAGTAAGCATGCAGACTGCACCCAATCAAAGTAAAGTTTGTTTTTAGCCTAGACTTAAACACTGAGGCTGTGTCTGAGTCCTGAACACTGACTGGGAGCAAAGGCTTCTACAAAGCCTGCCAGATGGGAGGAGGGTAAAAAGTCCATGGTAAGGATGAGAAACATCCTTGTTGATGTCCCTCACCCTGCCCAGGCAGCGCTTATGGTAAGTGTTCTTAATGGAGGGTAATTGGGCACCTGTGATGCATTGGGCAGATTTCACCACCTGCGGGAATGCTTTGCGGTCAGATGAGGAGCAGCTTCCGAACCACACTGAGATGCAGTTTGTGAGTTTGCTCTCAATGGTACAGCAATAAAAGTCCCGGGACACAGGTGAGCTTTCTTGAGGCCCCGTAGGAAGTAAAGATGCTTTTACACCTTTTTGACCATGATAGAGGAGTTTACAGACCAGGTGAGATCATCTGAGATGTGGATACGAAGAAACGAAGCCAGTCATACGCTCTACCTCAGCTCCAGATCTTCACAGATCTTCTTGTGGGTTTCACATGTTTGACGACCGGGGTGTACTTGGGGAGCAGGACCAAAGAAAGATAGTCAGGCTGTCCCAGGTGAGGGAGGGATGTGGAGCAGAGCAGTGAGTAATAACATTGACAGAGTCCATGCACCATGCTTTGTTTACATAAAAGCTGCAGCTGACCTGTCAGCTCGGAAGAGATTGCCCCACTGAGTGTTCCATCATGCTGTTAGAAACATCGCTGCTTAGCCATATTTCCAAAAAACTGCAGTCCATAAGCCTTCTTGTGTGAAGGTCCAGATCTTTAATTCATCCAGCTTGCTTGGCAGAGATATTGGTGAGGAAGATGCTCGTAGCAGCTCGACGCCTGTGCCAGTCAGTATGAATGGCTCGTTTGGTCTCTGTTTCCTGGTCAACTCTGGGGGCAGCTGATTGAAGTCGAATGGAAAGTCCAAAATGATTTGTGCAGTGAAGATCAACATCAAACAGTGTCTGTCTTTTGTATTTGGAGTTTGCACGAGTGAGTCGAGTGAAGACGCAGGAGATTGTAAGGTAACTAAACACTATATCACTAAGTGAGACACTGAGTCTTGTGATGTGCATGCACTGCCATCTCACTTCCTCAATTAAGCACTGCTAATATTCAGATGAGATACATCACATGGATCACAGCAGGGATGCATCAACATTTCAGCCATTCAGACATTAGAGCAACATTGCCCTACTTAAGGTTAAATCAACTGTTCAGTCATAGTTTAAAGCCCTGAAATGGGCAGGGCCCACCAGCAGGCCCAAAGTGTTATTACACACCTCTATTACCCAAGAATACCCGTTTGCACTGAACTCCCTGTAATTACTGAATAATAAGCCTTAGTATGTAATAAGCCTGGAATTTTAAGGAATGAAAAGAAACCACCAGCATTGTGATATTTTACAGCTCCAAAATGATTTACACATGAAGTTATTCAGCCAGTATGGTTTGTTTGTGACAGAGACCACTAATTTTACCAAAATACAATATTTAAAAGAGCAATAGTATAAATATAAGTACTAATAGGCATCGTTCGAGTAATTTCCAGTACAGATCTTCCTCTGTTAAACTCTTCTTATATTCATATGAGATGTTTCACACGGATCAAAGCAAGGATGCATTGACATTTTAGCCGCTAGAACATTAAATCTGCAAGCAATGTTGTATCGGTTCCCTTTGAAGTACAGACTGCCCTTGGCTGGACTCCAGGCTCTCACTGACAGGACCTTAATAAAGCTGCACAAATAATAGTTCAAAATGAGATCTACTGACCAGTAACTCTGAGGTTGATCTGTGTGATATAGGCCTTGTATCCATGGTCAGATGTCCAGTCTGATTCAGCTCCACACCAGTATTCACCAGAGTCTCCCTCAGTCAGACAGTTGATGACCACAGTGAAGATCTGCTTTCCATCATCATGTAGATACAGTTTCCCCTCATTTCTCCATCTTCTGCTCTCATTAACAGATGTTTCATAACTACAGTTAACAATGCCCACTCTCCTACAGAGAAACTTGGGGTCACTGCTGTGGGATTGTGGGTATTTACAGCTGATGTTCACATTTCCTCCTACATGGCCAGTCACACTGATGCTCTTCTCATAGGACAGATCTGTGAATCATAAACAATCAGATAAAACCATTTACTATAATCTCCAGAGCACAGTGCGGTCCTGTCAAATGATGACAAGTCTGTAATTGAAGGGAAAAAGTACACATTTTGCTGGATTAATTAAGTGTTTGAACTGAAAAAGCAGTGAAGTCAATCAGAAATCAGTCATTGAGAATCTTGTTGTAATTTGGTTTCTCTTTAATAAAGAAATCTTGGTCAGACATGAGAAATTACACCCAGTTTCATGGCTGAGCAGGACCAGACAGGAAACCTAAAGACAGAAACCCCACGATAACACTCATATAATAAGTAAGCATGTTCTTATTGGTACTGTCCAGAAAATCCTATTTACATTACAGCTCCTGACGTTTGGACATTCACCGTCACTATAACAGATGTTAATGATGCAGGACATTGAACAGGTTTAGTGGTAGGAGAGACTTACCTTCCTCTACCTTCAGTTCCACTGGTGTGTAGACATCAATGCCAGATTTCCAAACTCCACACTTGTACATTCCAGAATCCTCTACAGTGAGCTCCCTGATCATCACCCAGAACTGTGAAGCTCTGGTGTTGTCAAACAGTGAGAATCTTCCACTGTTTATCCACTCATTTTTAGCGTCTGTCCAAATTGGCTTTGTCATGCAGGGCCATGGACCCGTACAGAGGTACTTTGGGTTTGATGTGTATCCTGTGTTGTATGTACACTTGACGAGGACTCCTCCTCCTGAATATCCCATCACTCTCTCTGATTCTCCTCCACCTACTAAAAGAGGACAAATGTCCATCTGAGTAAAGGCTTCATTTGACGCTGCTGATAGTGCTGATTATTTAGAAGAGCATCTCCTTACCTGAAATCAGGAAGAGGGTGAAGATGAGGAGGGTCTTCATTCTGAGTTCAGATATTGGAGCTCCTGAATAGTGCAGTCTGTCTCTGACTCTGTGTGGCTGTACTGAAGCTGCAGCCTGGTGCTAACCAGAAGTGGATGACATGCTCACTTCCCCTTGTTGACCTGAGCGAAAATAAGCTATGAACGTCTCAGCAAAACGAGGTGTGAAAGATATATAAAAATAGAGATATAAGCTGTAGAATGAACAGTGGGCTAAACTAGTCTTGTAGAAGCTTCCTGGCATTTAATAATTTGTTTATGTATTTATTGTTCGTTTGACCTCTTAAATTGTATAAAACACTTGATATGCCACTTCATCTAATTCTAGTCTATTGCTCTGCTGTCTCTGTGAGTATTAGCTGTGTTGGTGAGTGACTAAGTGGTACGTTTATTACTTTCAGTGTACCAGTGTCTGGGCCTTTACCACTTACTACCTTCAGTCTACCAGTGTCTGGGCCTTTACCACTTACTACTTTCAGTCTACCAGAGTCTGGGCCTTACCACTTACTACTTTCAGTCTACCAGAGTCTGGGCCTTACCACTTACTACTTTCAGTCTACCAGAGTCTGGGCCTTACCACTTACTACTTTCAGTCTACCAGAGTCTTAGTCCACAACTAACACATCAGATCCAGTCTAACAAAACCTGAACGCACAGCTAGCCAGATTCACTCTACCAGAGTCTAAACTTTCAAGTACTTGAGAGTGTGTAATATGTAGAGGTTTTTCCTCCAAGAGCAGCTCCATAGACTTTCACAATTCACCAAGATCCCTGTTTCTGTAGCTATATCTCATCAGTTGCATTTGCATTGAATATAGCAAAGAGTGTTTTTGAATGCATTTACTCAGTTACACACATTGGCTCTAGATGGCAGTAGAGGCCTTCTGACAAAGAGCAGTGCAGAATCAATGACAAGAATATGAATATTCAAAGTGGGGTCATACATATTCGTTCACTAACAGCTAATTTGAAGTTCTTGCAAACAAAGTAACTTAGCTGGAGAGATTCATAAACACCAGTGAAGTTCAAATGTGTGGTACACAGCAGTGACGTATGCAGAAATAGTTTTAGCTGAAAAAGTGGGCAAACTTAAATAGATAATTATCTAGTTATAGACTATGGCTGACAGCAGTGGAGTCATCACTCTATATATTAACATTTTTGCCCTATAGTCACATAGAACAGCAAGACTGTATACAACCCACGTGTCAAACACAGGGCCCACGGGCCAAGTCCGGCCTATAACACAATCCTATTCAGTCCACAAACAGTTCCCAGCATGCCCTGCAACATAACTTGTGCTCCCACTCCCTCCACAACAACGATCTATGGGACTGCACCACAAAAACAAAACAGATGCCAGGAATCTATTTCAAGTGCAGTTTTACAAAGACCTAGGGCATATTGGAGACATTTAAAGAGGTTTATCAGTTTAGCAGCTAATGTACTTTATTGTTGTATACAAAACTATTTATTTTTATTTTAAATTATATTTTAATCATTTAAGTGTTCAGTGTTTATTATTTGCTTGTGTAGTTTTGACATTTTGAGCATTTGACATTAATCAAAGCATTTAGCAAAGACGGCTCCACTGATACGTGATGTTGGACTCTTGCTAAAATGATCAGCTGATTTGACCTGAATGTTCAGATGTGAGTGCAGTGTGAGTGAGTCAATCACATACATTAGTGAGAAGATAGATTTCACTCGGCCTCAGCAGACCAATAGTGATGGACCACTACTGCCATCTATTGGCTGAAAATGAACATTCACCATGGACAGCTAGAGTAAGAACAGACTGCAGACACATCCATATGTCAATCTCACATCCTACTCATGTTACAATCTTATAAACATTAAATATCGAAAAATACATTTTAGAATACTTAATGTATGACTGATTTCATGTTTTTGGTGTTTCTCCTCACGTCCGGCTTCAACCCAAAGCCAACTAATTAATGAATCATCATAACTGAAATATTAGCATACTTCATTTGCACAAAAACATGACAGGACAAAAACAAACAACTACAAAACAAACATTAATTTCGTATTGTACGTGTTGCACTAGATGTAGTGAGTTATTAAATTATTATTACTATTATTATTATTATTATTAATAGTAGTAGTAGTAGTAGTATTGCTAGGTGGTGGTAGTAGTTGTAGTAATAGTAGTAGTAGTAGTAGTGCCCTCTTTTACCCTGTTCTTCAGTGGTCAGGACCTCCACAGGGCCACCACAAAGCAGGTACTATTTGGGTGGTGGATCATTCTCAGCACTGCAGTGACACTGACATGGTGGTGGTGGTGTTAGTGTGTGTTGTGCTGGTCTGAGTGGATCAGACACAGCAGTGCTGCTGGTGTTTTAAACACCTCACTGTCACTAACAGCATCCTATGACCACTGACGAGGGACTAGAGGATGAGCAACACAAACTGTGCAGCAGCAGATGAGCTATCGTCTCTGACTTTACATCTACAAGGTGGACTCACAAGGTAGTAGTGTCTAATAGACTGGTGAACACAAAAGTGTAATGTATTATTTAATGTAAGTAGAACCAACATAAGCTACTAAGTTAGCACACTTTAAGAACAACTCGACCACTTAAGGCTCTTATTTTAACAATCACATCAGAGAGAAAAGACAATTAAGTTGTCAGTTGCAGTTATTTATCTGACAGTTAATCGTCAGCAAACATTTTATGAAAACCCTACCACTAACCAATCAGATTCAATCTGCCACAGTCTGGGCCTTACCATTTACCAACAATATTTAGTCTACCAAAGCCTGACTTCATTGGCTAACCAATCAGATCCAGTCTAACAAAACCTGAGACCAATCTGATTCAGTCTACAGGAGTCTGGACTTTACCACTTACTACTTTCAGTCTACCAGTGTCTGGGCCTTACCACTTACTACTTTCAGTCTACCAGTGTCTGGGCCTTACCACTTACTACTTTCAGTCTACCAGAGTCTGGGCCTTACCACTTACTACCTTCAGTGTACCAGAGTCTGGGCCTTACCACTTACTACCTTCAGTCTACCAGAGTCTGGGCCTTACCACTTACTACCTTCAGTCTACCAAAGTCTGGGCCTTACCACTTACTACCTTCAGTCTACTAGAGTCTGGGCCTTACTGCTTACTATCTTCAGTCTAACAGAGTCTGGGCCTTACAACTTACTACATTCAGTCTACCAAAGTCTGGGCCTTACCACTTACTACTTTCAGTCTACCAGAGTCTGGGCCTTACCACTTACTACTTTCAGTCTACCAGTGTCTGGGCCTTACCACTTACTACTTTCAGTCTACCAGAGTCTGGGCCTTACCACTTACTACCTTCAGTGTACCAGAGTCTGGGCCTTACCACTTACTACCTTCAGTCTACCAGAGTCTGGGCCTTACCACTTACTACCTTCAGTCTACCAAAGTCTGGGCCTTACCACTTACTACCTTCAGTCTACTAGAGTCTGGGCCTTACTGCTTACTATCTTCAGTCTAACAGAGTCTGGGCCTTACAACTTACTACATTCAGTCTACCAAAGTCTGGGCCTTACCACTTACTACTTTCAGTCTACCAGTGTCTGGGCCTTACCACTTACTACTTTCAGTGTACCAGAGTCTGGGCCTTACCACTTACTACCTTCAGTCTACTAGAGTCTGGGCCTTACTGCTTACTATCTTCAGTCTAACAGAGTCTGGGCCTTACAACTTACTACATTCAGTCTACCAAAGTCTGGGCCTTACCACTTACTACTTTCAGTCTACCAGAGTCTGGGCCTTACCACTTACTACCTTCAGTCTACCAGAGTCTGGGACTTACCACTTACTACTTTCAGTGTACCAGAGTCTGGGCCTTACCACTTACTACCTTCAGTCTACCAGAGTCTGGGCCTTATCACTTACTACCTTCAGTCTACCAGAACCTGGTCCTTTCCACTTACTACCTTCAGTCTACCAGTGTCTGGGCCTTACCACTTACTATCTTCAGTCTACCAGAGTCTGGGCCTTACCACTTACTACATTCAGTCTACCAAAGTCTGGGCCTTACCACTTACTACCTTCAGTCTACCAGAGTCTGGGACTTACCACTTACTACCTTCAGTGTACCAGTGCCTGGGCCTTACCACTTACTACTTTCAGTGTACCAGAGTCTGGGCCGTACCACTTACTACCTTCAGTCTACAAGAGTCTGGGCCTTACCACTTACTACTTTCAGTCTACCAGAACCTGGGCCTTACCACTTACTACCTTCAGTCTACCAGAACCTGGTCCTTTCCACTTACTACCTTCAGTCTACCAGAGTCTGGGCCTTACCACTTACTACCTTCAGTCTACCAGAACCTGGTCCTTTCCACTTACTACCTTCAGTCTACCAGAGTCTGGGCCTTACCACTTACTACCTTCAGTCTACCAGAACCTGGGCCTTACCACTTACTACTTTCAGTCTACCAGAACCTGGTCCTTTCCACTTACTACCTTCAGTCTACCAGAATCTGGGCCTTACCACTTACTACCTTCAGTCTACCAGAGTCTAAATCCACATCTAGCACATTCTATCCAAACATGCACATCTCCTCTGTACTTCGGCCCATGCTTAGCATTATTGATAAGATTTAGTGTTAGTGTTTCAAAATATATGACCTTGTCAGATGATATTTAAGTGTGCATTAATAAAGTCAGTGAATCTGTGCTTCGTAAGTGCTACTGCTGATTGTTAAAAAAGAATGTGTTAAAAAGCTGATCTAGCTTGTCTTGTTCTGTTTTCTCTCTCTTTTTTTTGGGAAGGCCCATGACTGGAAAAAAAAATGAATTTCCCTTTTTTTTAATAGAAGAGTTTAATGTAGTACAAAAACTACATATTGTTCATTCGAGAGTCCAAAGGAGATATGGAAACTAAGCCTGTTTTAATCCAAACAGCACACACACACATACACACACACACACATGCACACACACACACACACACACACATGCATATATACATATGTGTTTGTGTGTGTGTGTGTGTGTGTGTGTGTATGTGTGTGTGTGGTGTGGGTGTATGTGCTTTGTTTGTTTGTATTAAAATTCCACAATTTTCATTTCAGAGAAATGTTCCTTAATATAATTAATTGCGAAGAATTTGGATCTTCCACCATCTACAGTATGAAATATTATTAAAGGATTCAGAGAATCTGGAGAAATCCCTGTATGCGAGGGACAAGCCCAATGGTCAATATTGGATGCTTGAGATCTTCCAGCCCTCTGGAGCCACTGCATTAAAAACAGGCATGTTTCTGTACTGAAAATCACTGCATGGGCTCAGGAACATCTCCAGAGGTCCTTGCCTGTGAATACAGTTTGCCATGCAATCCACAAATGCAAGTTAAAGTTGTATCATGCAGAAAAGGAGCCACATGTTATCATGATTCAGAAACACCACCGTCTTTTCTGGGCCAAAGATCATTTAAAACGCTCTGAGGCAAAATGGAAAACTGTTCTGTGGTGAAATGAATCAAAATTTTAAAATATTTCAGAAACCATGGATGCATGTCTTGCTGACGCAAGACAAGAGGGACCATCCAGTTTGTTATCAGCGCACAGTTTATATATTATATATATATATACACACACACACACACACTCTCACCGGCCACTTTATTAGGTACGCTTGTTCAGTTGCTTGTTAACACAAATAGCTAATCAGCCAATCACATGGCTGCAACTCAATGCATTTAGGCATGTAGAGGTGGTCAAGACAACTTGCTGAAGTGCAGACCGAGCATCAGAACGGGGAAGAAAGGGGATTTCAGGGGCTTTGAACGTGGCGTGGTTGTTGGTGCCAGACGGGCTGGTCTGAGTATTTCAGAAACTGCTGATCTGCTGGGATTTTCACACACAACCATCTCTAGGGTTTACAGAGAACGGTCCGAAAAAGAGGAAATATCCAGTGAGCGGTCAGTTGTGTGGACGAAAACGCCTTGTTGATGTGTGAGGTCAGAGGAGTAGCAAGGTGTACCGAATAAAGTATTTATGTACATGATGACAAAACTTGATCAAATGCTGCTTTACAATTTTCAAAAGAAATTTGCTGCAGAAAACAAAGGCTTCAAATTGTTATGAAGCAACTTCATGTTTTTATTCATTGGCCTTTAGCTTGTTGCATTGTGTACCCAGGTGATCAGTCATGGGTAGGTCTGGTTAAGCCTCGGTCTACCCATTTGATCAATGGACCGCATAATCAAAGGAGAAAAATATTTTTATTAAGCTGCATTCTTAATACTATAAAATTTGATTTATTTTTCCCAGCATTACTCCGGAATGTGCAAATTATAGTCCAATCAACCAGTCTCATTCTCCACTTTACTTTTGAAACCCCACAATCACTGCTTAATAACTGTTACTATCCGGCAGTGCCTTAAGCCTTCAGTTGTTCATCAATATGTGTTTCAATTTGAAGCATCAGATGTGGTCAGAAGATGTCTTTGGGGATGTGTAAAACTGAGATCCTGTCCCCAGTCAGTGATGAACAGTGTCTATTAAGAGGTATGACTTCAATTTTGGCTGTAAATGTCAAAACGTGGTCAAAAGATGAGAAAAAACCAACCTCAACAATAACACCATCTTCTGCTAAGATTTCAGTAGTCTGTTGCGATAAGGGAACAGCAATTTACGTGAAAACTTTCTGAGCAGGATGAAGTTTGAATTGTTGAATTGAAGCTTGCTATTTGAATTTTCTCTTTTACATTAAATGGTGCATCCATTACATGCTGGTGCCTTTGGTCATCAGAATTCAGTTGCTGCAGCAGAATGGAGAATTTGCTGGCATTCATATACAACTGCAGCATTGTTTAATGTGGGAACAGAAAATTTGAAAAGGGCAGTTCTATATTAAATACAGGAATTTGTAGCTTTCCATGTTCCATGTTGTAGCATTCCATGTTTTACTGGAAGCTTGTGACCTTATAGGGGTTTATAGCAATAGCCACGTTTATGCACAGCCTGATCATCTGTTAATAACCAGACTTATGGCTCAATCAGAATAGTATACACTTCAATTGGAATAGACTAGTCCATTTGAGGTCATTCCAAATGCAATTTCCATCCAACTGAACGAGGTGGGTAACATAAACTGAATGTGAAATATTTCAAATATAACAATATTATTTCCAGTTGTTTCTGATATTTGAGTGGTTAGAGGTGGGGACAAGACTCTAGTAGACTGAACTGTGTTGGATAACAGTATGACTCAGGCTTTAGTAGACTGATTTAATTAGATAATAGTCAGGGCTGCCAGGATCATTACATTTTAATAGTCATAGAAAAAAAAAATACAAGTAACAATTTAATCATATCTTCTTGCTCCAAGGTTTGGGTACCACTGCCCTGCACTGTTGTATGCATGAAAAGTCACTTGTCACACAAATAGCTCAGTTTTTGAAACAATCAGAGCTATTTTTATTTTATTTATTTTACATTTGTCTGTCTCTAGCTTTTTTGTGTGTTTCCTCCCTTGACCACATGGGGCGCACTCCTAAAGGGAGTATAAATATAAAGGGTCACTAAACCACCATGTCAAGGGATGTTCAGTGCTCTCTCTCCTCTGATATGACCTGGAAGCTGTCCAGATCAAGCCGGCACTCTTCACTTCAGTCTGCTTCGCTTCGCCTTCATTGTTAAAACTGTGACTGTATATTAGACTTGTAGGGGACTAGTGCTGTTTTGTTTTGGTTTATTGTTTATCCAGGTTTATTATAGGGAGCTGTTTCTTGTATTTTTAGGTTAATTAGTTTTTAGTAATCATTAGTAGTTTTGTTTGTTATTTTGGCAAACGCTTGTCCCTGAAGCCATCACCCCTGTTTGGTTTAGCCTCTTTAAGTCAACAGCACTGGAGGCGGTCGTTGTTAACCTTCAAACCTTCAAACCTCGACCGATCCGGTATGGCAATCATATTTGTGATCCGCATGATAGTTTTGCCACAAGTTTTACGCCGGATGCCCTTCCTGACGCAACCCTCACCATTTATCCTGGCTTGGGACCGGCACCAGAAGTACACAAAGTACTCCCCCAATGGCTGGTTTGGTTTAGCCTCTTTAAGTGACACTTTTTAATTCCACTAACGGGGAAATTTCACCTCCGCACTAATCTGTGAAGTGAAACACCGCGTTCACTCACTAGGAGCACACACACACTAGGGACAGTGAGCACACTTGCCTGGAGCAGTGGGCAGCCCTATCCACAGTGCCTGGGGAGCAATTGGGGGTTAGGTGTCTTGCTCAAGGACACCTCAGTCATGAACTGTCGGTGCTGGGGATCAAACTAGCAACCTTCCAGTCACAGGGCCAGTTCCCTAACCTCCAGCCCACACCTGCCCCAAGTTGGCCTCTTGCCAACTTGCACAATTTAAGGAAGTCTAATAAACCTGTAGTTGTCTGGTTTCAACAAGTAGACAAACATTACTTGTGCTGTCCTCTAAACATTTTTGAGCACCTTGTTAGAAGGTTTTTGTTTTACGAGTCTCACAATGTGTCTGTATGGATGCATGTATTGCTTTCTTTATTAACATTTATTTGCTTTACCACACCAAATTCTCATTCTGATTACTCAGCAGATATGAATTAAATAAATCACTTTTTGAGACAGGATACATGTGCAAGGAAAAAGGTCTTTAATATAGACAAAGGGAAATACAAGTCCAATAACACAACCCAAACAATAGTCAGAAATGTTCAAGAAGTCAGTAATACAGGCAGACAGGCTATCAAAGACAATAATGTAGACAGGTGTAGAACATGAGCAGTAGGCAGGCGAGGCAGAGCACTGGAGCTTGGGGGAAAGGCAATGGTAGGTGTCAATAATTGACATTTAATGACTGTGGAAAGTTGTTGAAGTCAGCCTAAAACAGTGAGAGATTTCTTGATAAAACTGAAAGAAGTCGTATAACTGAGAATAAAGCACACTAAAATAGGGTGAGCATGCACTGCTGTGAGTCACTCTGTAAAGCCTAAAATAATCATTCAATCAAAAAAATCAGAGGCACCGGGATGGATTTGGTGGACCATGTCATATGTCATGACTTATTAATGTCACACAAACAAGCTCAGAAAGATAGTTTGACTTGATGTTTAGGTCTTAAATGCAAAATCAACATTATACTCATAGAAATATGATGACGATAGTAGATAATTCACTCAAATACTGGAAAACTCGTCCTTCACCACGTTTTGACTGCGTTCTTTTACGAATACTATTTCAATGCACTCGCAAAAGCTGCTTGTGGGGGTCCAAAGCACAACCCATGTTGATAATTATTCTTCCACATGTTGCATGCGATTACATATTTCCATCACAGAAGTCTCCAAATCTCCAAATTCTATATAGGATTGCTTTAAATAATTGCCACCATCTCAAATAATTGCGATCATTTAAAATAAGTGCAATAATTATGTAATAATTATGAAAGGCCTAGTTAGTAGTAGGGATCAGACTATAGTAAACTGAATCTGATTGGTTAGTTGTTCAGGATTTGGTAGATTTTATTGGTTGTTGTTTGGGTTGAGTCTTTTAAACAGAATCAGATTGGTTTGGTAGTTGTTGGGGTTTAGTTTCTGGTAGACTGAATCTGATTGGGTGGTGTTGGGGTTTAGTGTCTGGTGGAATGGATTGGATTGGTTGTTATGGGGTTTAGGCTTCGGTAGATTGAATCTGATTGGGTGGTGTTGGGGTTTAGACTCTGGTAGACTAAATCTGATTGGGTGGTGTTGGGGTTTAGACTCTGGTAGACTGAATCTGATTGGGTGTTGTTGGGGTTTAGACTCTGGTAGACTGAATCTGATTGGGTGTTTTTGGGGTTTAGACTCTGGTAGACTGAATCTGATTGGGTGGTGTTGGGGTTTAGAGTCAGGTAGACTGAATCTGATGGGTTGGGTTTGGGATTTAGGCCCTGGTGAACTGCATATTGTTTGCTGGTGGTTTCTCTTGGTTTAAGCTTAAACCAAGCTGGATCATGTTCAGAATTTCCATTAGTCTGAAACAAGCAAAAAAAGTCAAATGAATGTAATAAATATATCAAATAGGATCATAGCTGTTATGTAGGTTTGTACCCACCTCTCTGGAAGGTCTTGTCACTATTCCTGAACCTGTTGGCAAACAAGCAGGGGAAGAGAAAATAAACATAGTGCTGTTGAAGTACATGGGCAGTGACACTTTTTTGTTTTGGCTTCACACTGCACAGGTTTGAATGACCTTATTATCAACCCCTCTAAACTAGTGTACAGTGTTCTTATGCACAAATAATTGAGACATGAATGTGCTTTATCCACAGTCTCAAGATTATGGCTTCTGTAATTTGTGCTAACCACCAGATGTCACTATGCTCTCCAAAGCTTTGAATTCTTTTGTAGCCCAATCAGATACAAGCCTGGAACACTTCACAAGGCTTTGTCAGCCTCACTGTCATTAAAACAAGGCGTAGGATTGCAGGATATATCTGAACAAGTCTTTGGAATGAGTATGATCATATATTCCATTCAAATAGGTGCAGATGCAAGCCAGAGACTCAGTATTGAGGAGATCACAATCTCTGTAGGCATGGCTGCAGATGTAATGAGCAAACTGTGTATTAACTAGAATAATCATGCAATTTATTTTTCCAACCCAACAAGAATCCACACTGAGTGTGAGCAAAGGCAGATGTGACATCATGTGGTTTACCTTTGACTTTTATTTTGCAGTAAATTGCTGTAATCACAGCAGCAGTTATCAAGACTAAACCAGCACCGATAGCGGCGTACACAGCCAGGCCTGCAACACACACATGAATAACCACAGATCAAAATATCTTCATAGTGTTGGTGTAAATGTTGTTATGGAGTGCAGTGGATCAGAGGGAGAATCACCTATTGAAGATGCAGGAGATGTTGATGGACCCAGATGATGTGGCCATGTGGGTTGACCAGCTTGGCTTCCTGCATATAAATGTTAGCCAATAAATTTGAATGAAGATGCAATTCTGTCCCCATCCTGACCATCCCTGTCATCTATGACACCATTCCCACATGATTCACCTCATTCCCACCTTGTCTGCAATACTGTGCCTACATCATCCCACAAATCCCCAACCTTATTCCCTCTACTTCCCCTGTACATTGAAATATGTCAAATTGTACCACACACTCACCTAAACTGATAGTTTCAGCTAGTTTAAAACAGTCCAAAATGAGTATGATCTCATTATACCTCTTTCACATGTTTTCACTCTCAATGTGGTTTATCTTTCCTTCAAATCATCCCATATTATCATCTATGTTCCCATATATATGACTCATCTTTGAGCAAACAGGCTCATCCTGCTGTCAAGTTCAGCTTATGGTTGAGGTTTACTGCACAGACAAATGTAAACGTGACCTTTTTAAAGTTGCTTTTGAGGAGAAAACAACATTTAGTCTCAGCTATAAGTTGTCGCTCATCTAACCACATTTGAAGCTTAACATTCAAAATGTTGGCAGAAGAACTAAAACCTTAACGTAATTCCTGTTTATATTCCCATTTCCATGAACTCTCTAGTCCAGAGTACAATTACGAGGACAAAGCCCGCTTCACACATACACAGCATCTTGTTTTCTGGATTTTGGTGCCCATGTCGGAGCTTCACACAGCGTACATGCGTAGCACGGCGGTGCATCCCAGAGGCAGTATTTGAATATAATTGAATTAGAAAAGATGAGAAACTAATTTTTCTGCATGTTGCATAAACTAAGCAAAATAGACTGTGAAAAACAGAAAAATATGTATAAAACCTTAACAAAAACGCATTCTTTAACTTACAAATAAAGTAGAAGTTAAACATTTTGTACTGCATATACAGTATATAGATTTCCTAGTAGGGCTACTGAGCAGCAATCAGCCAGTTACAATCAAAAGAAGTGAAAAATGTGTTGTGCTCTTTTAGGAATTATACAACCCCATTCCACAAAGGTTGGGATTATTCTCCGAATCTTCTAATGCTATTATGTACTGTAGATGATGAAAAGCAAAAGTTCTTTGCTACTGTATGTTGAGAAGTGTTATTCTTGAACTGTTGCAATATTTGATGGTGCAGTCTTTCACAGAGTGGTGAACTCCTCCTCACCTTTACTTCTGAAAGACTCAGCATCTCTGAGGTGCTCATTTTATATCCAATCCTGTTAGTGACCATGTTGCCAATTAACCACCAGGTGTTTCTTTAGCATTACACAACTTTAGCACGCTTTTGTTGCCCCCATCCCAACTTTTTTGGAATGTATTGTTGGCATCAAATTCAAAATGGGTATATATTTTTCAAAAAACAAGAAAATCCCCCAGTTTCAACATTTGATTTGTTGTCGTTGTACTATTTCCAATGCGCTATTCCGTTTAAATGATTTGCAGATCATTGCGTTTTGTTTTTCTAATGTGTTCTCTGTACATGTGAAATCATCTATGGACGGTTGGAGCTTTCAGTGGGCCTTTCAGCCTTCCTAGCTCACATCCTTGGGCTAAAGACTGACTTGTTGTCAATGTTTGGAAAGTGCCATCTGCTGTGAGCTCTGCCTTCATGAGACCTTGGATTGGTTTATAACAAAGCCTGTGGTCCCCACATTGATACCATGGCTGTCTCTACGCATTCTTGCTTCTTCCATAAGAAAGAAGCACACAGATAACACCATGGCATCACACAGCATGAGTGAGTGCCATTTCAGGGTGGATATTTTTACAATATTGGATCAGAGTTTGGTATTCTTTCCAAAAATTTGGCTGATATTGGCCCAATATGAAATAATATCTCTGCTTCATAAGTGACTTTAGTATTATTTTCTGAACAATATCTATAAGCGATTAAACATTTATTTGTGAGAGTTTGTCCATTCACTCTTGTTGCAGCTGATGCTAATGATGCTAAAAGTTTAGCATAATAAACAGGTGCAGTGGTGAGAGGTACTCACCTCCGTTTACATTCAGCTCCACTGGTGTGTAGACGTCAAAGTCCAAAAATATATCAATTCCACAGTGGTACGTTCCGGAGTCTTCCACAGTGAGCTCAGTGATATTCACCATGAACGCTGCAGCTCTGGTGTCGTCAAACATTGAGAATCTTCCTCTGTTTATCCACTCATTTTTAACTCCTGTCCTGATTAGGTCAGTACAGTTTGACCATGGACCCTTACAGAGATATTTTGGGCTTACTGTGAAGTTTGTCTTATATGCGCAGTTGATGAGGACTCCTCCTCCTGAATATCCTGTCACTGTCTCTGATTCTCCTCCACCTACTAAAAGAGGACAAATGTCCATCTGAGTAAAGGCTTCATTTGACGCTGCTGATAGTGCAGATTATATAGAAGAGCATCTCCTTACCTGAAATCAGGAAGAGGGTGAAGATGAGGAGGGTCTTCATTCTGAGTTCAGGCTTGCAGATCAAAACCAATTTACCAGAAATGTCTTGTATATCAGAGATACTGAAACTTACACCCCACCTCCTTTTAACGTCTTTCAGAAACTTTGCCATGCCCACTTCCCTTTTTGACCCTGAGGGTGAGCTGCGAACTTCTCGGAAAGAAGTTGTGAAATGTGTGAAATATGAACAAGGTTTAATAGTAAATAGAAAGTGGATAAACTGTGTGGTTGAATAGTATTGCCTTTTTGGTTATTTATTAATGTATGTATTTACAGACTTTAACCAGTTGCAGTGTGCATTGTAGAACATGGTTTTGGCGGGCCACTATTACAATATTTTATTGGCAACACTTTATTTGAAGTGGTTCTTTGATGATTGGTAATCCTTTAACAGATTATCATCTACACATCAACAACATATCAGTGAAGTTGCAGTAGTGAAGCATCTGAATACACTGAAGTACATATCTTGTAGATGTTCTGTTGATACATTACTTACATTAAGTAGATGTTTTGTTAATTTGTTACCTCCTTTAAACAAAGCCTAACCTGACCAACCTTACCCAACACCCAAGCTTCACCCTGGGCCTAATCCTAACCATAAGGTTAACCTCAACCCAAAGCCTAATCCTAACCTTAACCTCAACCCAAAACATACAGCTAACCTTGGCCCTAATCCTAGCCCTAACTTTAACCTCAACCCAAATCCTAACACTAACATTGGCCCTAATCCTAGCCCTAACCTCAACCTCAACCCAAAACCTAATTCTAACCCACATCCTGACCCTAACCTTAACCCAAAACCTAATCCTAACCCTAACCATAACCTCAACCCAAAACCTGACACTAAGCTTGGCCCTAATCCTAAACCTAAACTCAACACAAAACCTAATCCCAACCTTAACCTTAACCTCAACCTAAAATTAATATTGGTCCTAATCCTAACCTTAGTCTCATCCTAAAACCTTATCCCAACCCTAACCTTAACCTCAATCTCAACCAAAAACTAACCTCGGCCCTAATCCTAACCCTAATATTAACCAAATCCCCAAACCTAATCCCAACCCTAACCTTAACCTCAATCCAAAACCTAATATTAACCTTGGCCCTATTCTTAATCCTAATATTAAACCTCATCCCAAAACCTAATCCCAACCCTAACCAATAACCTCAACCCAAAACCTAAAAATAACCTTGCCCCTAATCCTAACCCTAATCTTAACCTCAATCCAAAACCTAATCCTAACCCTAAACTTAACTCAAAGCCTAACCTAACTCTCATCTGTTTTTAACATGTTACCGAGAGTCTGTTGAGTGTCTGTTTAAATTGGACCACTCAAAATAAAGTGCCGCTATTTTGCACGACTGTTTTATTTACTTTACTTTCCAGCACTGTATTTATAGTTCTATTAGAGACTGACGTGTATGTATGTGATGATGTTATACTGTAGATCCTGTACTGATCTGTACCAGAAGACCTCTGCTGCCATCTAGAGTACAAGATGACTTGTAGGACTGAACACTCCATATAATCATACATTTCCACTCTCACAAGCTGCTCAGTATCATATGTTCTTTTGTAAGCTAAATAAATTCTGTTGCATATTTATCACATTGCATGAGCTTTTTTAAGAAGAGTGCAATTACAATAAAAATCAAAAAGGATCTAACTGCAATACAACGCAGCAAGGAAGATTGCAGGTGATGTACATGTTATTTATAGGAAATATAGACAGTGAACACAACACATTCAGACCCCTTAACTTTTTTGCACACTTTGTGTTGTGATTTTAATTCTGATAAAGTAAAACTGTTCGCAATCGAACAGATTGCAAAGAAATCAGAAGTACTCAGACAGTTGCTGAGACACTAAACATTTCCACAGGTGGATACTCTTTGCTTTAATTATCCTTGACATGTGTGTAAAACTCAGCTGGAGTCCACCTGTTGCAATTTGAATTGGTCAGACTTAGTTTGTCAAAGGACATACTTGGGCCTATAAGTTTAAAATGCATTGTCAGGACAAAAACCAAGCCATAAGTCCGTGTAACTGTCTGTGGATCTCCGCAATCAAATGGTGGCAAGGCGTAGATCCCAGCAAGAATCTTTGCATGTTCCCAGAACCACATTGACCTCAGTAATTTAAAGGAAGCTTAACACAACACACAACCTTGAACCTTCCTAGTTGGCCCTTCAGCCAACCTGGGCAACCAGGCAAGAATGGCCTTGGTCAAGGATACAAGATAGAACCTAGTGGTCTTGCACATAGATGGGATAACCTGGCTAAACAGAAGCCACTGTTGCGAAAAAGGAATTTGTTAAACAGCATTTAATGGACATGAGGAAAAAGATTGTCTGGTCTAATAAGACGGCAGTTGAACTCTTTGGGCAGAACAGCAAGCACTATGTTAATACCGTGCCTACAGTGAAATATGGTGGTGGCAGCATCATGCTGTGGGGATGTTACTCAGTGGCAGGACCAAGGAGATGGATGAATAAAACCGAATACAGGAACGTCCTTAAAGAAAACCTCCTCCAGAGTGCATGCAAAATCAGACTGGGGTGACGGTTTATCTTTCAACATGATGGTGACCTGAAGCATGCAACCAAGTTTTTTTTAAAAGAAAATAAAAAATAGAAATTATTCACTAAAAATAGCCGAAAAATGAGGATGTATACATCCACTTAGAAAATCAACACACTGCAAAACACAGAAGTATGTATCAACATTTTAATCGCTGTACCAAGCTAAGCAAAGAGTTTGTGTCTTGTATATAGTTATGAAATTAGCCATTGCTTGCTGCATGAGGGAAGCATCAACTGAGTTAAGTTAGTTATCACCTACCATATAAATCAATACAAATTAAAGCAATACCGGGTTTCCAGAATAACGTATTCTTTGCCTAAAAGGGAACATTAAACAAAATCTGCTATTAATGGAAATAGATGAGAATAAAAGTGTAGCATGCTAATCTAGCTACTTCCTTTAATACTTGACTATAGCGTAGTTACAGGAGTTGTTGATGGTTGCCGTGGTAACAGCATCAGTAGAACTATTTGCTTTCTGGCTGAAATTCACTTTTGCATATGTTGGACCTTCAGCCGATTTTTCGGCTGAAGGCTGAGTGACATTACTTGAATCAAGGAGAAGTGTGGCTAACTCAGGTGTGGAGTAGATGACCTGATCAGGAGAGTTTGGTGGTGACTGAGCAGGAGAATAAACAGAATTTGAAAAATCACAGTGTGAAATGAACTGGACATTATCATAAACAGCATGCGAAGGTTCTGAGGGGTTTGTGGATAACTGGACATTATCATAAACAGTCTGAGAAGGTTCTGAGACGTTTGTAGGTAAATCAGCAGTAGTGTAGACTGTGGAAACTCCAACATCAGAACAGTTTCTGGTGTCTTTGATCTGGTCATAGTCAGCAGTGGGAACCTGAGAACAGAGATTAAACATACATGTTGTTAAAACTCCACTAGTGTTATGGGACGGCAGGGTGGCGGACCCAAGTGCAGAGAAGAAAACCTGTGAGAAAAGGGTCTTAATTTAATGAGGTGATGGACTGTGAACATGGTGATTGTGCATGTTGCAGTTCAGGCTCAGAGTCTAATGGACTGATTGGTCATCTGAGGAGTTATCACTGCACCACTGGGAAGCACAGGTGCAAATGGGAAAACACCTCAATGATTGAGAAATAAAAAAAAAAACAGCGGGAAAAAGGCAAACAAAGGGGACACTCAAAGCAGTTTTGCTCAAACAAAAGCTGACATAGAAAAACAGAAATAAAAAGTTAGAAAACAAAAGACAGGCCAGGCCTTTACAAGTAGCTCTCAGTGTGGACCTTCTAGGGGCTGCTTTACAAGGTGGTTCCTTAAATAACAAGTCTTTATTAACTAATCAATAAGACATCAAGTTTCACCAGCTTTTCAGTAATTACTCTCACCATAATCAACCAGTATTTTCATTCAGTCGGTGAGTTTCAACTAACTGAAGACCCACTTTTAAATGGTTATCTCCCCTTGGATGGTGTATAATGATTACATACACTGTTAGAAATAAGGATTCTGTGCAGGTACATTTTTTATGCGTTAAGGTACAAAGAATGGAAATGTACCATCAAAGGTTTAACAGTGGTTTTAAGGTCCAACTGCGAACCTTAAATAAGTTTTTCTTAGTGGAAATGTTTACAAACAGAGCAATAAAAAAGTCTGGGGATGGGACAGTGTGGAGTCAATATTATGCTACAATTATGTCCTCTGACCAAAGGTACTGAGATGTACCCTTGAGGGTACTATCCCAGTGACAAGAGCGTTACTGCCCCAGTGACACTTTACTAGTTTTTTCTGAGAGTGTACGTAGACATTTGTATCAAATGTGTACCCATAGCTCAGAGTCCTCATTTTTCCATTGAAAATGCTCAGTACATCTGAAAAAACCCTTTGTGTGATGCTACACAGCTTAGTTTTGTAATTCTTGATTAGGCTTGGACCTATCATGGTTCAATATGCTAAAATATGCTAATGAGGGGATTGCAGTATGATGGCAGGAAACATGTTTGCTGCAAATCTTACTTATTCGAAGTGTTTGTTAGCTAAAATTAAGATGCGTCAATTTTTTGTTCCACAGCTATTTAATAAACTGTCTGATACCTGGGAATCTCTTTTTATGGGAGGAGCCTGTAGCTTAGCTAATCATATTCCACTACTTTGTTAGCGCCAAAGGAGGCAAAGGGGGCAAATAAAAATGTTACTCATGCATATTAATGAATTGTTGAGGGTTAAGGTTTAGCTTGGCTCTTAGGCAATTTCTGGCAGTTTCCCAAACATAAGAGTAATACATCCATCCATCCATCCATCCATCCATCCATTATCTTCCGCTTCTCCGGGGTTCGGGTCGCGGGGGCAGCATCCTAAGCAATGAGGCCCAAACCTCCCTTTCCCCAGCCACTTCCACTAGCTCTCCAAGGGGGATTCCTAGGCGCTCCCAGGCCAGCTGGGCGATATAGTCATGCCAGCGTGTCCTGGGTCTTCCCCGGGGTCTCCTCCCAGGTGGACTTGCCTGTGACACCTCCCGAGGGAGGCGTCCAGGAGGCATCCTAACTAGATGCCCAAACCACCTCACCTGGCTCCTCTCGACGTGAAGAAGCAGCGGCTCTACTCCGAGTCCCTCCCGGATGACCGAACTTCTCACCCTATCTCTAAGGGAGAGTCCAGACACCCTGCGGAGGAAACTCATTTCGGCTGCTTGTATTCGCGATCTTATTCTTTCGGTCATTACCCAAAGCTCATGACCATAGGTGAGGGTGGGAACATAGATCGTCCAGTAAATCGAGAGCCTTGCCTTATGGCTCAGCTCTTTCTTTACCACAACAGACCGGTAAAGAGCCCGCATCACTGCTGACCCAGCACCAATCCGCCTGTCAATCTCCCGCTCCCTTGTTCCATAACTCGTGAACAAGACCCCGAGATACTTGAACTCCTCCACTTGAGGCAAGAGCCTATCCCTGACCCAGAGAGGGCTCTCCACCCTTTTCCGCCAGAGAACCATGGTCTCGGATTTGGAGGTACTGATTCTCATCCTGGCCGCTTCACACTCGGCTGCAAACCGATCCAGCGAAAGCTGCTCCTCCTGGATCCGAAGTTAAACTATAAGCCGGACTCTCTTCTCCAGTACCCTGCATAGACCTTACCAGGGAGGCTGAGGAGTGTGATTCCCCTGTAGTTGGAACACACCCTCCGGTCCCCTTTTTTAAAAAGAGGCACCACCACCCCAGTCTGCCAATCCAGTGGCACCGCCCCCGATGTCCACGCAATGTTGAAAAGGCGTCAGTAATGGACAAGCCTATTCCCATGTCCCCAGACTCTGCCTCCTCACCGGAGAACGTGTTGGTGGGATTGAGAAGGTCCTCAAAGTATTCCTTCCACCGCCCAATGACGTCTTCAGTCGAAGTCAGCAGCACACCATCTTCACTATATACAGTGCTAGTGGCACACTGCTTTCCCCTTCTGAGTCGCCTGACGGTTTGCCAGAATCTTTTCGGAGCCGACTTAATGTCACTTTCCAAGGCCTCAGCAAACTCCTCCCATACACGGGTTTTTGCCTTGGCGATGACTGAAGCCGCAGATCGCTTGGCCAACCCGGTAGGACTCCTTCTTCAGCTTGACGGCATCTCTCACCTGGGGTGTCCACCACCAGGTTCGAGGATTACCGCCCCGACAGGCACCAACTACCTTACGGCCACAGCTACGGTCAGCCGCTTCAACAATGGAGGAACGGAACATGGCCCATTCTGAGTCAATGTCCCCCACCTCCCCCGATATCTGGTCAAAGTTCTGACGGAGGTGTCAGTTGAAGATCAGTCTGACAGGTTCTTACTATACGTTTGGGCTTGCCTGGTCTGACCGGCATCTTCCCCCACCACCTGATCCAACTCACCACCAGGTGGTGATCAGTTGACAGCTCAGCTCCTCTCTTTACCCGAGTGTCCAAAACACATGGCCAGAAAAGAATACAGTCCAGCCCCTCTCAAGGAGATTGGACCCAGAGCCCAAGCTGTGTGTTGAGGTGAGCCCGACTATATCTAGCCAGTATCTCTCAACCTCACGCACCAACTCAGGCTCCTTCCCCGCCACTGAGGTAACGTTCCAAGTTCCAAAAGCCAGTTTCAGCAACCGAGGATCAGAACGCCAAGGCCCACGCCTTCGGACACTGCCCGATCCACAACGCACCGAACCCCTACTACTGCCCCTCCCATTGGTGGTGGGTCGATGGGAGGGAGAGTAATACATATAATCATTTATTATTCAATAGAGTTTATAGACAGGGTAGGTTTTTATTAAGGTTTAGGGTTAGTACTGTTAAAGCATTCGTATCAATAATTTCTTTCTTCTAACTTCTGTTTTTCATGTAATCACTAGTAGTTACTACTTGTAAAGAATAATATGATACATTGATACTAGTAGGTGAGTATAGAAAGTTTCAGTTAAAGAAACATAAAAATATAGTTAACACAGAGGGTGAGTATTGCTTAAAGAACCATACTGTACTACTGCTACTTCTACTACTAATACTACTACTAGTATTAGTAGTACTACTGCTACTATTGCTAATATTACTGCTACTACTACTTTTACTATTATTACTATTACTACTACTACTACTAATGTTAATAGTACTACTACAATACTACTACTATTTCTACAACTTCTACTACTACTAATGCTAATAGTACTACTACCAAATAATACTACTACTATTTCTACAATAACTACTACTACTGCTGCTGCTACTACTACTACTACTAATAATAATAATAATAATAATAATAATGATAAGTAATGGAGTTGGTCACTTGTGTTTAAAGTGAACAAAACAATTTGATCATGTCTGGTACAAAATATAAAATATGAATATAATGCTTTTTTTACTATTTCTTGTGCAATTCAGGTAGGCCAATATTTCACTTGATTCATTATTAAATATTTTATTTGGACCTGTTCTAATGAGAACCTGCTCAAAAATATGATTTTGCCTCACCTTATGGTTGTTTGAGAAATCTCTGAGGGGCTGGCTTTGGGTTGAGGCTGGATCTGAGGAGAAATAATTCCATAATATTAAATCAGTGATACATTACAAAATAAAAATGTGTTTTTTCACTATTAAATAATATATAAATATTACTTGAAAGATAAACAAGAAGTCTGACTGATTTGACAAAGTGTCTGTTGTAACTCCAGCTTGCCTGATTCCTGCTCATTTATATCCAGCAGAGGGCAGCACCGCTCCATCCCTGTTAGCCTACTGAGGCCTAGTGAACTCTTTCATCTCACTTATGAATGTGTGCACTCACTTACTGGAAATTTAACTTGGCTGAACATTCTGACACAAGGAACTGTCTTAAAACAATAATATGAATAATGCTGTAAATGCTTTGGTGAATTCAGTCCCCTGAATAAATGCACCTGTGTGTATTTGAGTGTGTATTCGTGTGTGCATAAGGTGAACAGAGGTAAGAATATGCATGTCTATTATTCCTTTATAATCTGTGAAATAGTTTAATATTGATTACTGCAGTTTTTCACTGTTGATCTGCTTCTGCTCAAGATGTTTGAATGTGTCTGTTCACACTGGCACAGGATAATAAAAGCATTCTTAATCACTATTTTTCACTTTAATTACCTTTAAAATCATTGGTGAAGTCTTAGATTTTGACAGTTCATTGTGGGCCAAATTCTTATTTCTTATTTTTGGTCATTATTTCCCCCCTTGTCCTTTTTTATGGACTGAAATATTGTGTGTCTTTGGTATTGGTGTATATGCCTGTGTATATGTGGGTGACTGTGCCTTGCCTTGAGTCTTGCTTCTCTTTCTAAGAATGACTATGAAGAATAACAGTCCAATCAGAAGCAGCAGCAGAATCACAGACACAACAACGATCACAGAGGAAGACGGAAGCCCTGGTAATAGAGAAACAGAATCATAATTCATAAATTAGTCACAAACAATAATCTACCCATTCCAGGGTGGATCATCGGGGTGCCACGGTATGTAAGAACCTGCAAGAGTATATGCAGATAGTGTGGCTTTAGAAGTTGAGGATGTAGTTGGTTCTGAGGTCAGTGAACTGGTGTGTTGATAACTGTGGTAGAACACCTGGATTTAAAGTAAATAGCTGATGTTTCAAATAAACACTAGTCTGTGTGCATAACATTATTACTGATTGAGGTGAACCAGGAGATGCAGTGTGTATGTATGTTGTACCTTTTGGTGCAATTGTCTCCGATGAGGACTTTCCAGAAGGTTTAGATGAAGATGTGTTTGATTTTGTGCTCTGTGGATTCCGGCTTGGTGGTGATGGAGGTGATAATATTGTTTCCTTTTCTGGTAATGAAGCTGAAGACATGTAAAGATTACACATTCTGAATTATTTCATGCTTGAGACAAGCAGGGGTAAAAATGCTCATGGCAAAATCTGTGACACCAGTATTTTGAGGGGAGGCACAACCAGCAAAACTTCCAGTTCTTTCTGGAATAAGCCATTTATAAGCCAAATTCATTATTGATTAGTAAATGGATATGTTGTAAGTGTATGGGAAATATCACTTATAAATATGAATACAGCAACAGCTGGATGAACTGTTATTTATAGTCAGTTGTACATGTTCAGTTTTTCATAGCTATCAATGGTCAATGTGTAGTTTAGGAAAGAAAAGTGTCAGCCAAAAAGGGATATATTTATACGTGTGTACTGATATCACAACCCTATTGCCTTGTAACTGCCACTTAAATACAGTGTAGATAATGCTGATTTCTGCTGAAGCAGTTTCTGACCAGTAGATGGAGCTGAAATGAAGTGAGCAGCAACACATCAGTGGTGTGAGATTATTTCACACTTGAGACAAACAGTATTTGAAGCCGAGGCATCACCAGAAAGGATTTCAGTGTATCACACGGAATTAAACATTAAAAGATAGGGCATGTCAAAGTGCACAAACAATAATGTAAATATTAGGCTGGATCAGAATCGAGAGATACTTTAGGACCAAGTATCATTCTCAGAAAGTGGTATCAGTGCACTGTATTTCTGTATCTGTGTCAGAATGCGTACTATTGTAAATACTTTAAAAGGTATGGTTTATGTGGGCTTTTCTCTCGCACTCATAAGCATTTTTGATTTCCAGATATTTGAAAGTTCCAGGTGTGTTTGCAAACGCTGAGCCAAGCAGATGAAAAGGATTGGAATTTCCAGATTTGCCTAAAAATGCCTAATACTTAAGAAATCCCCACAACTTCCCTCACTTCCTTAATTTAGAACTATTAATATTTCTTGAGTCACATGGAGCGAATTTGTGCTTATGTGAGTCATTTTCACTCTAGTGGTCACACTACTATTTTTCACACGATTATTTTTGTGCAGCCTTAAACAAGACCACAGATAAAGGAGGTCGCATACCAGGTGCACCATTACAATCGCACATCTTAACAATCTTCTGAGCTGCTACAGTTACAGCCATGTGATTCGGTCCTCTTTACAATTTATGATGAAAATTGGCTGGACTCCAGGCTCTCTGTAAATCTCCGTAAAAGGATCTTAAAATAGAACGTTCTGCATACAATACGTCAAAATGAGATTTACTCACCTGTAACTCTGAGGTTGATCTGGGTGATATAGACCTTGTATCCATGGTCAGATGTCCAGTCTGATTCAGCTCCACACCAGTATTCACCAGAGTCTCCCTCAGTCAGACTGTTGAAGCTCACAGTGAAGATCTGCCTTGCTCTGTTATCATGCAGAGAGAGTTTTTCCTCATTTATCCATTTTCTGCTCTCTTTAACTGATGTTTTATAAGTACAGCCAGCAGTGCCCACTCTCCTACAGAGGAACTTGGGGTCACTGCTGTGGGATTGTGAGTATTTGCAGCTGATGTTGACACTTCCTCCTACATGGCCAGTCACACCTACGCTCTTCTTATAGTCTTGATCTGTCAATCATAAACAATCAGATTAAATCAAAGGCATTACCTTTATAATGTCATAGAGTCCTTTCAGATAATCCCATAACTTATTAAATTTATGGAGCCACAACCACAAAGGCCACAACCCCCTCATTAGATGTATGTTAGATCAGCCTCCTGAAGATCAACAGGTAGTATTCCCATGTATAGTTGTGCATTACAGGCTCACATAACTATAGTCCATGTTGTAATCAATTTCCAAAGAGGCTGATCATGCCAGTACACAGACACTCAGTTCTGGAGACTACATAAGACCAAGCTCTGAGGACTGGGAGAAGTGAGGAAACTGCAAAGAACATCGTCAAGATCTCTCTATTCCTCAACCAACAGTTGTTACAAAAGTTTGAACAACCCTGGTTGATTTAGGTGTAAATGAGTTAACACATCCTCTACAGGAAACAACCTAAAATATATTTTTTGCAACTTTTAGTTGCTGAGTTCAACAAAAAATACAGCTTAAATTCAGCTAAATGTGCAGAAGTGTGTTCTGAGTGGAGGATGTGTTCACTTCTTTTTATTTATGCTCATGCAGACGACTTCTTAAACACACAATCTTGGTCAAATATGAGAAATGATACAAATGAATTTCCATGACAGAGATCAGACAAGCAGGACTGGAAAGGAATCTGTGAAGACCCCATCATAACACTGATATAATGAGTGGACAAGTTCTTAATAGAGCTACATTGAAAGGCACTTTGACATCACGGTCCCTAATATTTGATATTTATGGGAATTTGTTCATTCACCCTCACTGTAGCTGATGTTCATGATGGAGGAGGTTTAGAATAAAAAAGATGAACAGTGCTGGGAGAGACTCACCTTCCTCTACCTTCAGTTCCACTGGTGTGTAGACGTCAATGCCAAAATTTATTTCAACTCCACACTTGTACATTCCAGAATCCTCTACAGTGAGCTCCCTGATCATCACCCAGAACTGTGCAGCACTGGTGTCGTCAAACAGTGAGAATCTTCCACTGTTTATCCACTTATTTTTAGCGTCTGTCCAAATTGGCTTTGTCATGCAGGGCCATGAACCCGTACAGAGATATTTCTGGTTTGATGTGTATCCTCTGTCGTATTCACACTTGATGAGGACTCCTCCTCCTGAATATCCCGTCACGTCTATAGAGTCTTCTCCACCTACTAAAAGAGGACAAATGTCCATCTGAGTAAAGGCTTCATTTGACGCTGCTGATAGTGCAGATTATATAGAAGAGCATCTCCTTACCTGAAATCAGGAAGAGGGTGAAGATGAGGAGGGTCTTCATTCTGAGTTCAGCCTTTCGGATCCACACCAACTCCTGGAACTTACACCCTGTCTCTGTGTGACTGTTTCTAATACAGCATCTTAAACAGAAACTGAGGATGTGCTCACTTCCCCTTCTTATATTGAGAAAGAGAGAGCTGAGAACCTCCCTGCATGCGGATGTGTGAAACATGTTTGAGGAAAGTCACAACTGAAACACTTTCAAGTGCTTTCAAAGAGGCTCATCGCAGTGAATGTAAATGACAGGTGGTGTTGAGTTGTGTTGATGCACCACTGTGTTTGTTTTGTCAGGTTTTGGCCTGTTGCAGAGTGTCTATCAGTAGTTAACCTGATATATGGCCAGAGCCCACCGGCAGGCCCAAAGTTACAGTACACACTATAACCTATAACCTCAGAGTAGCTTAAGCCATTTTGCACTAAACTCCGTGTAGTTGATAATAATGAGACCTACTTTATATTAAGTGTCTCTCATAACTGTGTAGTTACACATGAATAACACATACAACAGTGTAAGTACTGATGACTTACTCAATGTTACAAACGGATTACAGAAGTACAGCCTATGTAATTACACATGTATAAACTTCAGTTTGCCTCATGTAATTACACAAGTGCATCTTTATGATACACTATAGATCAGATGATATCTTTATGATACACTAAAGATCAGATGATATCTTTATGATGCACTATAGATCAGATGATATCTTTATGATACGCTATAGATCAGATGATATCTTTATGATACACTACAGATCAGATGATATCTTTATGATGCACTATAGATCAGTTGATATCTTTATGATACGCTATAGATCAGATGATATCTTTATGATACACTACAGATCAGATGATATCTTTATGATACACTACAGATCAGATGATATCTTTATGATACACTACAGATCAGATGATATCTTTATGATGCACTACAGATCAGATGATATCTTTATGATGCACTACAGATCAGATGATATCTTTATGATACACCATAGATCAGATGATATCTTTATGATACACTACAGATCAGATGATATCTTTATGATGCACTATAGATCAGATGATATCTTTATGATGCACTATAGATCAGATGATATCTTTATGATACACTATAGATCAGATGATATCTTTATGATACACTACAGATCAGATGATATCTTTATGATGCACTATAGATCAGATGATATCTTTATGATACACTATAGATCAGATGATATCTTTATGATACACCATAGATCAGATGATATCTTTATGATACACTACAGATCAGATGATATCTTTATGATGCACTATAGATCAGATGATATCTTTATGATACACTATAGATCAGATGATATCTTTATGATACACTACAGATCAGATGATATCTTTATGATGCACTATAGATCAGATGATATCTTTATGATACACTATAGATCAGATGATATCTTTATGATACACCATAGATCAGATGATATCTTTATGATACGCTATAGATCAGATGATATCTTTATGATGCACTATAGATCAGATGATATCTTTATGATACACTACAGATCAGATGATATCTTTATGATACACTACAGATCAGATGATATCTTTATGATGCACTATAGATCAGATGATATCTTTATGATACACTACAGATCAGATGATATCTTTATGATGCACTATAGATCAGATGATATCTTTATGATACACTATAGATCAGATGATATCTTTATGATGCACTATAGATCAGATGATATCTTTACGATACACTACAGATCAGATGATATCTTTATGATGCACTACAGATCAGATGATATCTTTATGATACACTACAGATCAGATGATATCTTTATGATGCACTACAGATCAGATGATATCTTTATGATGCACTATAGATCAGATGATATCTTTATGATGCACTATAGATCAGATGATATCTTTATGATACACTACAGATCAGATGATATCTTTATGATACACTATATATCAGATGATATCTTTATGATACAATACAGATCAGATGATATCTTTATGATACACTATAGATCAGATGATATCTTTATGATGCACTACAGATCAGATGATATCTTTATGATACACTACAGATCAGATGATATCTTTATGATGCACTACAGATCAGATGATATCTTTATGATGCACTATAGATCAGATGATATCTTTATGATACACTACAGATCAGATGATATCTTTATGATACACTATATATCAGATGATATCTTTATGATACAATACAGATCAGATGATATCTTTATGATACACTATAGATCAGATGATATCTTTATGATGCACTATAGATCAGATGATATCTTTATGATACACTATAGATCAGATGATATCTTTATGATGCACTATAGATCAGATGATATCTTTATGATACACTATAGATCAGATGATATCTTTATGATGCACTATAGATCAGATGATATCTTTATGATACACTAAACATCAGATGATATCTTTATGATACAATACAGATCAGAATTGCATGATTACTGTGACGTAACTGTAACAAGGTGACCTAATCATGTCACATTGATTAATACCATTCTGTGATGACACTGTACCTTTATAACAAATACACAGGACCTTTCCTGTAATGTAGTGTTATAGTTACACTTTAAGTGGGCAGTTCCTGTGGAGTTATTATAGAGGTGATAATGGAGTGGTAATGTAGTAACGGAACATATTAATAAGGGGTACATTTTAAGATAAGATACATCTGCTGTTCTGTCTCATTACAGACTGGTTTACTGGTCAAGACCGGTCAATACTGGTCAAGACCGTATTATGTGACTAACAAAACAACAGTAGATTTACACACCGGCAACAACCTCAGGAATGGTTAGACATGCGGTGGAGAAATACTAGGGGGTTACGATCTGTATATACTATAAGGGGCATCGAACTACCATCAAGGTAAACCTTAAAGTGTTTCAGTGCAAGGGCTTCCTTCTCAATGGTACTGTAAGCTAGCTAATGCTTAACACATTTCCCTGAAAAGTAGGTGTTAAAAAAAGGGGGTCCTCTTGTAGGAGGACTGCACCAGCCCCAGGACCACTGGCATCTATTTCCAATTTAAATGGCTTATCAAAGTCAGGTTTGGCTAGAACAGGGGAGCTACTTAACAAAGCTTTCAAACGCAGACTGGCATGCAGGGGACCAAACAAAAGGACGGTTTTACAGAGGAGGTTGGTGAGTGGCAAAACAAGGTCGATCAACACAATCCTCCATTCGTGGTAGAGGAAAAGAATCCGGGACTGTAATGGCGTTTACTTTTATGTAATCAGTGCAAAACCTATATGTTGTGTCAGGTTTTGGGACCAGAAGACAAGGAGAACACCAGGAGCTGTTACTGGGAACTGCAAATCCGTTTTCTAGTAAGTACTCAGTCTCTTGCTGTAAGAGAGAACATTTACGTGGGCTAACGTGCTATGGGTGCTGCCTAATGGGTGGATGTCCGTTAACATCAATATCGTGCTGAAGGACAGAAGTTTGAGATGGAATGTCTGAAAATAGAGAGGGAAATCTATCAAATAGGGATTTAAGGTCAGACTGCGCAGCTAAGGGTAAATCAGACAGCTTCCCCGATACACTGTAATGCGTGAGAGTTAGAAAGGCGAGCGCAAGCGTGACCGTTTCTGCCCAGGTGAAGGTTCTCAGGTTCAGGTGCATATTCACTAACTGAAGCTGTTGCCAGTGGAACAGACGAGTGGGAAGGAGGCAGGGGAGGACTAGGGTTAGTCACATGTACATCTATAGAATGAGCGACATAGGGCTTTAACATGTTCACGTGAGTTTTGCAAAACTTACGGCGACGGTCAGGAGTTGCAAGAACATAGTTAGTGCTTGATACCTTCTCGGTTATTTCATAAGGACCACAGTAGCGTGTCTGTAAGGCAGAGCCAGTAACAGGTAGGCATAACAATGTTATTACACACTTCCTTTTACTGCTGGAAAAGACCAGAACTGTTGAGCTGTTGTTCCAGTCTGATCTCAAATTTTCATTTGTGTTATTACCCTTGTGTAATTACATGAGAGAGAATCGGCTGTTGCAACTAGTAAGATGCAGTTGTGTAATTACATGAGGCAAATCTGAAGTTGATACATGTGTGTAATTCCATAGGCTGTACTTCTGGAATCCATCTGCAACAGTCACTACATCATTAGTAGTTACATGGTTGTTGCATAAGTTGTTCACATGTAACTAAACAGTTATTAGAGACACTGAATATGAAGAGGGACCAACACTTCTATAACATAAGAAGAGCTCAGCCTGTTTGTGCTGTAATACCTTGTAGTCACTGAATAATAAGCCTTAATATGTACTGAGCCTGGGATTTTAAGGGGTTAGCATTACTGATGTGTGTGAGTGGGTCTATGCAAGCAGCCTATCAGTGAATGGATACATATTACTCCATATTTGCATGGTCATGTCATTGATTCTGTACTGTCTCAGAAGGCCTTTACTGCCATCTAGCGTACAGTGTGAGTAACTGAGGAACGAAGTTGCAGTATGACTGAACACCCTTTGCTATTTTCTCCATGTAGGAATATAAATGTGATACAGGTAAAGGGTTCAGAGCAGAGGATTTTGATGGTTTGTAAAGCTTTAGGGTGCTGCTCTGGGAGGAATCTGCATCTCATTTTATTTCTTGTGTTGTTTTCCATTTATAACATTACATGTATTTTCATGATGTGTTAGAATCTCAATTCTACAATATTTCTTACCTGAATGGTTCTTGGCTCGAAGACAATGTTCTAGAAAAAAACTAAGAGGTTTAAAGGCGACAGAATCTGATTGGTTAATGGTGGTGTCCAGACTCTGATAAACTGAATATGATTGGTTAATGGTGGTGTCCAGACTCTGATAAACTGAATATGATTGGTTAATGGTGGTGTCCAGACTCTGATAAACTGAATATGATTGGTTAATGGTGGTGTCCAGACTCTGATAAACTGAATATGATTGGTTAGTGGTGGTGTCCAGACTCTGATAAACTCAATATGATTGGTTAATGGTGATGTCCAGACTCTGATAAACTGAATCTGATTGGTTAGTGGTGGTGTCCAGACTCTGATAAACTGAATATGATTGGTTAGTGGTGGTGTCCAGACTCTGATAAACTGAATATGATTGGTTAATGGTGGTGTCCAGACTCTGATAAACTGAATATGATTGGTTAATGGTGGTGTCCAGACTCTGATAAACTGAATATGATTGGTTAATGGTGGCGTCCAGACTCAGATAAACTGAATCTGATTGGTTAATGGTGGCATCCAGACTCTGATAAACTGAATATGATTGGTTAATGGTGGTGTCCAGACTCTGATAAACTGAATATGATTGGTTAATGGTGGCGTCCAGACTCTGATAAACTGAATCTGATTGGTTAATGGTGGTGTCCAGACTCTGATAAACTGAATATGATTGGTTAATGGTGATGTCCAGACTCTGATAAACTGAATATGATTGGTTAATGGTGGTGTCCAGACTATGAGAAACTGAATATGATTGGTTAATGGTGGCATCCAGACTCTGATAAACTGAATATGATTGGTTAATGTTGGTGTCCAGACTCTGATAAACTGAATATGATTGGTTAATGGTGGTGTCCAGACTCTGATAAACTGAATATGATTGGTTAATGGTGGCGTCCAGACTCAGATAAACTGAATCTGATTGGTTAATGGTGGCATCCAGACTCTGATAAACTGAATATGATTGGTTAATGGTGGTGTCCAGACTCTGATAAACTGAATATGATTGGTTAATGGTGGTGTCCAGACTCTGATAAACTGAATATGATTGGTTAATGGTGGCGTCCAGACTCAGATAAACTGAATCTGATTGGTTAATGGTGGCATCCAGACTCTGATAAACTGAATATGATTGGTTAATGGTGGTGTCCAGACTCTGATAAACTGAATATGATTGGTTAATGGTGGCGTCCAGACTCTGATAAACTGAATCTGATTGGTTAATGGTGGTGTCCAGACTCTGATAAACTGAATATGATTGGTTAATGGTGATGTCCAGACTCTGATAAACTGAATATGATTGGTTAATGGTGGTGTCCAGACTATGAGAAACTGAATATGATTGGTTAATGGTGGCATCCAGACTCTGATAAACTGAATATGATTGGTTAATGGTGATGTCCAGACTCTGATAAACTGAATCTGATTGGTTAATGGTGGCATCCAGACTCTGATAAACTGAATATGATTGGTTAATGGTGGTGTCCAGACTCTGATAAACTGAATATGATTGGTTAATGGTGATGTCCAGACTCTGATAAACTGAATATGATTGGTTAATGGTGGTGTCCAGACTCTGATAAACTGAATATGATTGGTTAGTGGTGATGTCCAGACTCTGATAAACTGAATCTGATTGGTTAATGGTGGTGTCCAGACTCTGATAAACTGAATATGATTGGTTAATGGTGGTGTCCAGACTCTGATAAACTCAATATGATTGGTTAATGGTGATGTCCAGACTCTGATAAACTGAATCTGATTGGTTAGTGGTGGTGTCCAGACTCTGATAAACTGAATATGATTGGTTAGTGGTGGTGTCCAGACTCTGATAAACTGAATATGATTGGTTAATGGTGGTGTCCAGACTCTGATAAACTGAATATGATTGGTTAATGGTGGTGTCCAGACTCTGATAAACTGAATATGATTGGTTAATGGTGGTGTCCAGACTCTGATAAACTGAATATGATTGGTTAATGGTGGTGTCCAGACTCTGATAAACTGAATATGATTGGTTAGTGGTGGTGTCCAGACTCTGATAAACTCAATATGATTGGTTAATGGTGATGTCCAGACTCTGATAAACTGAATCTGATTGGTTAGTGGTGGTGTCCAGACTCTGATAAACTGAATATGATTGGTTAGTGGTGGTGTCCAGACTCTGATAAACTGAATATGATTGGTTAATGGTGGTGTCCAGACTCTGATAAACTGAATATGATTGGTTAATGGTGGTGTCCAGACTCTGATAAACTGAATCTGATTGGTTAATGGTGGCGTCCAGACTCAGATAAACTGAATCTGATTGGTTAATGGTGGCATCCAGACTCTGATAAACTGAATATGATTGGTTAATGGTGGTGTCCAGACTCTGATAAACTGAATATGATTGGTTAATGGTGGCGTCCAGACTCTGATAAACTGAATCTGATTGGTTAATGGTGGTGTCCAGACTCTGATAAACTGAATATGATTGGTTAATGGTGATGTCCAGACTCTGATAAACTGAATATGATTGGTTAATGGTGGCGTCCAGACTATGAGAAACTGAATATGATTGGTTAATGGTGGCATCCAGACTCTGATAAACTGAATATGATTGGTTAATGTTGGTGTCCAGACTCTGATAAACTGAATATGATTGGTTAATGGTGATGTCCAGACTCTGATAAACTGAATCTGATTGGTTAATGGTGGCATCCAGACTCTGATAAACTGAATATGATTGGTTAATGGTGGTGTCCAGACTCTGATAAACTGAATATGATTGGTTAATGGTGATGTCCAGACTATGATAAACTGAATATGATTGGTTAATGGTGGTGTCCAGACTCTGATAAACTGAATATGATTGGTTAGTGGTGATGTCCAGACTCTGATAAACTGAATCTGATTGGTTAATGGTGGTGTCCAGACTCTGATAAACTGAATATGATTGGTTAATGGTGGTGTCCAGACTCTGATAAACTGAATATGATTGGTTAGTGGTGGTGTCCAGACTCTGATAAACTAATATGATTGGTTAATGGTGGTGTCCAGACTCTGATAAACTGAATATGATTGGTTAATGGTGGTGTCCAGACTTTGATAAACTGAATATGATTGGTTAATGGTGGTGTCCAGACTCTGATAAATTGAATATGATTGGTTAATGGTGGTGTCCAGACTCTGATAAACTGAATATGATTGGTTAATGGTGGTGTCCAGACTCTGATAAACTGAATATTATTGGTTAATGGTGGTGTCCAGACTCTGATAAACTGAATATGATTGGTGAATGGTGGTGTCCAGACTCTGATAAACTGAATCTGATTGGTTAATGGTGGTGTCCAGACTCTGATAAATTGAATATGATTGGTTATTTGTGGTGTCCAG
The DNA here is from genome assembly GCF_015220715.1 of Pygocentrus nattereri. Taxonomy (NCBI): domain Eukaryota; kingdom Metazoa; phylum Chordata; class Actinopteri; order Characiformes; family Serrasalmidae; genus Pygocentrus; species Pygocentrus nattereri. Next base: position 37,036,383 of record NC_051222.1, on the reverse strand, counting down.
ACTCTGATAAACTGAATATGATTGGTTAATGGTGGTGTCCAGACTCTGATAAACTGAATATGATTGGTTAATGGTGGTGTCCAGACTCTGATAAACCGAATATGATTGGTGAATGGTGGTGTCCAGACTCTGATAAACTGAATCTGATTGGTTAATGGTGGTGTCCAGACTCTGATAAACTGAATATGATTGGTGAATGGTGGCGTCCAGACTCTGATAAACTGAATATGATTGGTTAATGGTGATGTCCAGACTCTGATAAACTGAATATTATTGGTTAATGGTGGTGTCCAGACTCTGATAAACTGAATATGATTGGTGAATGGTGGTGTCCAGACTCTGATAAAATGAATATGATTGGTTAATGGTGGTGTCCAGACTCTGATAAACTGAATATGATTGGTTAATGGTGGTGTCCAGACTCTGATAAATTGAATATGATTGGTTAATGGTGGTGTCCAGACTCTGATAAACTGAATATGATTGGTGAATGGTGGTGTCCAGACTCTGATAAACTGAATCTGATTGGTTAATGGTGGTGTCCAGACTCTGATAAATTGAATATGATTGGTTATTTGTGGTGTCCAGACTCTGATAAACTGAATATGATTGGTTAATGGTGGTGTCCAGACTCTGATAAACTGAATATGATTGGTGAATGGTGGTGTCCAGACTCTGATAAACTGAATCTGATTGGTTAATGGTGGTGTCCAGACTCTGATAAATTGAATATGATTGGTTATTTGTGGTGTCCAGACTCTGATAAACTGAATCTGATTGGTTAATGGTGGTGTCCAGACTCTGATAAACTGAATATTATTGGTTAATGGTGGTGTCCAGACTCTGATAAACTGAATATGATTGGTTAATGGTGGTGTCCAGACTCTGATAAACTGAATCTGATTGGTTAATGGTGGTGTCCAGACTCTGATAAACTGAATATGATTGGTGAATGGTGGCGTCCAGACTCTGATAAACTGAATATGATTGGTTAATTGTGGCGTCCAGACTCTGATAAACTGAATATGATTGGTTAATTGTGGTGTCCAGACTCTGATAAACTGAATATTATTGGTTAATTGTGGTGTCCAGACTCTGATAAACTGAATATTATTGGTTAATGGTGGTGTCCAGACTCTGATAAACTGAATATGATTGGTGAATGGTGGTGTCCAGACTCTGATAAAATGAATATGATTGGTTAATGGTGGTGTCCAGACTCTGATAAACTGAATATGATTGGTTAATGGTGGTGTCCAGACTCTGATAAACTTACATTTACATTTATGGCATTTGGCAGACACTCTTATCCAGTGCGACTTACAGTTTGATCATTTTTTAAACAGGTAGGCGAAGGTGGTGTTAGGAGTCTTCCCCAAGGACGCTTATTGGTATAGTGTAGGGTGTTTACCCAGGTGGGGGATTGAACCCCAGTCTACAGCATAGAAGGCAGAGGTGTTACCCACTACACTAACCAACCATAAACTGAGTATGATTGGTTAATGGTGATGTCCAGACACTTGGTAGACTGAATCGGATACATTAGTGTTGGTGTCTAGACTCTAGTAGGCTGAATCTGATTGGTTGGTGGTGGCTGACAGAGTGATGGGTAAATTGTGGTGTCCAGACTCTGGTAGACTGAATCTGATTGGTTAGTGGTTGCTGGCAGAGTGATGGGATAAATTGTGTTGTCCAGACTCTGGTAGACTGAATCTAATTGGTCAGAACCTTTGCATCAGTGGTCACCAACTGTGGTCCTGGAGATCTCCCTCCCTTCATAATCTAGTTCCAACCACAATCTGCCTCAACTGCTCCAGATAATTAACTTCAGAAGTTCTTGATTGGTTGGATCTGGTGGAGGCTGCATGTTAGATGCCGGTTGAAACTAAACTCTGTAGGAAAGTAGTTCTCTAGGAGAGTTGTTGACCACTGCTTTAAATGATGTACAATGAGGCTGTCCAGTGTCCAAAGGCAGATGTTTTCAATCTAAAAATAAGGAGCACACTTGATCAATTGTTTGAAAGGACTCATTGGTTGGAACAAAAACCTGCAGCCACATTGGACTAAACTGGACAATAAACATAAGGATTTTTTTTCTAATTTGGTTCATAAGACTCATTCATTTTTTTTATCATTTTATTGTTATTTGTAAAAAAAATGTACAACCAGGTAACACAATTAATTAATACAAATGTGATATTCTCAATAAAATAATTCATCTTTTTATTTGATACATTAAATGGCTAAAAATATAGATTAATTTTCAGTTTGAGTAAATTGACATTGTTTGGATTTAATGCAAACATATATAACCTTAATAAATCACACTGCATTGCAGTCATATTTTAGTACACTATATGATATAAACACATGTATTCTTTATCCTTTAAAAGCACAGAAAAATTACTTGCAGGTTGTTAAAAATATATGTATTTTAGTAAGTATAGTGATATTAGTGAAATATGACAACTACTTAAACATGCTTAAGAAGAATTAATACAAAAGGTAAAAGCATTAAAACAGGTGTTGAATAAAAACACTGGCCATTTTTCTCTAACAGCTTTATATTCTACATATATTTAGCTTAAGAATTCCAAAGTGCATCCTCATATTTCACCTGTATTCATAGACTGACACTTCAGTTAAACTGTAGTGAGGTTCAAACTCAAGTTGGTAGACTGCATCTGATTGGTTTTTGGTGATGTCCAGACTCTGGTAGACTGAATCTGGTTGGTTATTGATGATGTCCAAACTCTGGTAGACGGAATCTGATTGGTTAGTGGTGGTGTCCAGACTTTGGTAAACTAAATCTGGTTGGTTAGTGGTGGTGTCCAAACTGTGGAGCACCTGTCCGGAATATCGCATCACTGTTTCTCCACCTATTGGGAAATGAAGAGCAGCAGCTGAGAATTCTACAGTTGTAAAATTTTGTGAGTGAGTTAGTGATGACACATTATTTCATTCTTCCATGGTTTCTGCACTGTGGATATTTCAGCACAGTCTTATATTATGAAACGGGTTTTACCTTTGGGTTTTATTTTGTAGTAGAATGCTGTAACCAGACCAATGGTTAACAACACAATCCCAACACTGATAGAGGAGTATATGGCAGGACCTGGGAGATACATAGGAACTAATATTAAGCCATATTTTGTATTATTTTCTCAATTTTGGTGTAAGAGTGTGCAGTGTAGTTGGTCAGAGGGAAACATACCTGTTGAGTTACTCTGTACAAGTTGTACGGCAGATGATTGAACTGGCCATGTTGAGGTTTGTACAAGGAAGACTTGCAGATATTTTTGGAAGACAATTCATTTGTTTGATAAAGAAATTAAAAGTTATGTCAGTGTTGATGAATCAGTAACTGGATGTTTGCACACACTTCTAAACCACACATGCTCACTACACTCTTCAGGGAATGAGCAAAGTTTGAAATAGACTGTGAAAACGGACACTGTGTTTAGATGAAGAGGCTCACCAGGTGATGGAGTGAAGGCAGGTGGCTCACTGACTGATGTCTGGTTTCTTGATATTGGTGATTCTAAAACATTTTCCAGTTTTAAAAAATGAATCTAAAAAATACTTTGCTGCAGCTTGCATTGCTTTGGTTTTCAAGGCATACTGGATATTAATGTTGAAAAGCAATATGCAAACATGCTCAACTTGTTTTGAAATGTTAATGATATTATTACATCTGTTCTGACAATAATGTTAGTAATTAATTCAGCACAATATCTACTCACCAGTAACTCTGAGGTTCATCTGGGTGATATAGGCCTTGTATCCATGGTCAGATGTCCAGTCTGATTCAGCTCCACACCAGTATTCACCAGAGTCTCCCTCAGTCAGACGGTTGATGATCACAGTGAAGATCTGCCTTGCTCTGTCATCATGCAGAGAGAACTTTCCCTCATTTATCCATCTTCTGCTCTGTTTAACTGATGTTTTATAATTACAGCCAGCAGTGTCCATCATTCTACAGAGGAACTTGGGGTCACTGCTGTGGGATTGTGGGTATTTGCAGCTGATGTTGACACTTCCCCCTACATGGCCAGTCACACTGATGCTCTTCTCGTAGTCTTGATCTGTCAATCATAAACAATCAGATTAAATCAATTGCATTACCTTTATAATGTAATAGAGTCCTGTCAGATCATATAATCCCATAACTTATTACATTTATGGAGCGTGGAAATAATTCAGAATCAGTCATTGACAATCTGAGAATTCTGTTTCTCTAATAAAATGCCAATGATTTAGTCTGACTGAGATGTTTGAGTTTGAGTTTGTATTGATCCACAAATTAACTCTACATTACGACTCCTTTCTGGGCACGTTTGGTCATTTCACTAAAGGCCACAACCCCCTCACTAGATGTATGTTAGACCAGCCTCCTGATCTAACAGGACTGGAGCAGGACTGGAAAGGAATCTGTGAAGACAGAGACCCCATCATAACACTGATATAATGAGTGGACAAGTTCTTAATAGAGCTACATTGAAAGGCACTTTGACATCACGGTCCCTAATATTTGATATTTATGGGAATTTGTTCATTCACCCTCACTGTAGCTGATGTTAATGATGGAGGAGGTTTAGAATAAAAAAGATGAACAGTGCTGGGAGAGACTCACCTTCCTCTACCTTCAGTTTCACTGGTGTGTAGAAGTCAAAGGCAGATTTATCAACTCCACAGTGGTACGTTCCAGAATCCTCTACAGTGAGCTCCCTGATCACCACCCAGAACTGTGCAGCACTGGTGTCGTCAAACAGTGAGAATCTTCCTCTGTTTATCCACTTATTTTTAACTCCGGTCTTGATCTGGTCAGCACAGGTTGACCATGGACCCTTACAGAGATATTTCTGGTTTGATGTGTATCCTCTGTCGTATTCACACTTGATGAGGACTCCTCCTCCTGAATATCCCGTCACGTCTATAGAGTCTTCTCCACCTACTAAAAGAGGACAAACGTCCATCTGAGTAAAGGCTTCATTTGACGCTGCTGATAGTGCAGATTATATAGAAGAGCATCTCCTTACCTGAAATCAGGAAGAGGGTGAAGATGAGGAGGGTCTTCATTCTGAGTTCAGCCTTTCGGATCCACACCAACTCCTGGAACTTACACCCTGTCTCTGTGTGACTGTTTCTAATACAGCATCTTAAACAGAAACTGAGGACGTGCTCACTTCCCCTTCTTATATTGAGAAAGAGAGAGCTGAGAACCTCCCTGCATGCGGATGTGTGAAACATGTTTGAGGAAAGTCACAACTGAAACACTTTCAAGTGCTTTCAAAGAGGCTCATCGCAGTGAATGTAAATGACAGGTGGTGTTGAGTTGTGTTGATGCACCACTGTGTTTGTTTTGTCAGGTTTTGGCCTGTTGCAGAGTGTCTATCAGTAGTTAACCTGATATATGGCCAGAGCCCACCGGCAGGCCCAAAGTTACAGTACACACTATAACCTATAACCTCAGAGTAGCTTAAGCCATTTTGCACTGAACTCTATGTAGTTGATAATAATGAGACCTACTTTATATTAAGTGTCTCTCATAACTGTGTAGTTACACATGAATAACACATACAACAGTGTAAGTACTGATGACTTACTCAGTGTTACAAACGGATTACAGACGTACAGCCTATGTAATTACACATGTATAAACTTCAGTTTGCCTCATGTAATTACACAAGTGTATCTTTATGATACACTAAAGATCAGATGATATCTTTATGATACACTAAAGATCAGATGATATCTTTATGATGCACTATAGATCAGATGATATCTTTATGATACACTATAGATCAGATGATATCTTTATGATGCACTATAGATCAGATGATATCTTTATGATACACTAAAGATCAGATGATATCTTTATGATGCACTATAGATCAGATGATATCTTTATGATACACTAAAGATCAGATGATATCTTTATGATGCACTATAGATCAGATGATATTTTTATGATGCACTATAGATCAGATGATATCTTTATGATGCACTATAGATCAGATGATATCTTTATGATACACTAAACATCAGATGATATCTTTATGATACACTACAGATCAGAATTGCATGATTACTGTGATGTAACTGTAACAAGGTGACCTAATCATGTCACATTGATTAATACCATTCTGTGATGACACTGTACCTTTATAACAAATACACAGGAGCTTTCCTGTAATGTATTGTTATAGTTACAATTTAAGTGGGCAGTTCCTGTGGAGTTATTATAGAGGTGATAATGGAGTGGTAATGTAGTAACGGAACATATTAATAAAGAGTACATTTTAAGATAAGATACATCTGCTGTTCTGTCTCATTACAGACTGGTTTAAAGCTGAAACTGGTTACAGTGTCACAGCACTAGAGACAGTAATGCTAGATTAATGTTAGGAAAGCTGGAAGACACAGTGTAAATAATGTCTTAATATACTGTTACGGGCGGCACAGTGGCGTGGTGGGTAGCGCTGTTGCCTCACAGCAAGGAGGGCCTGGGTTCGAATCATTGGCCGGGCGACCAGGGTCCTCTCTGTGTGGAGTTTGCATGTTTCCTCCGGGTTCTCCGGTTTCCTCCCACAGTCCAAAGACATGCAGTCAGGCCAATTGGACATGCTAAATTGCCCCTAGGTGTGAGTGTGTGAGTGACTGTCTGTGTCTGTCTGTCTGCCCTGCGATGGACTGGCGACCTGTCCAGGGTGTATCCTGCCTTTCGCCCGAAGACTGCTGGGATAGGCTCCAGCACCCCCCGCGACCCTGACGGAGAAGCGGCTTAGAAAATGGATGGATGGATGGATGGATGGATATATTGTTACGACCCGGTCTAGGTCAGGCAGTAACAATGTGAAGAGAGTGAGAAGTGGTGAGGTGAGCGGGGAATGAAACACCAAACGTAATTATTAAGATCAAGACCGTATTATGTGACTCACAGAACAACAGTAGATTTACACCCACAGGAATGGCCCAGGCCAGAAAACAAACAAACCCACACTAACTGTACAACACAAACTACCTTCCCTACAGTCAAACAAAAAGAAACAAAAGACAGTGTTCAACCTCCAGCGCTCACTAACCAAACACACAGACACAACCCGCTCCCAAACAAAACGGCAGCCACTCCCTACAGCCGGTTCACATTGACTACACATAAACATACAGGTTACATGGGTCAGGCCAAATCGTAGTCGAGTCGAAACAAGCAAGACAGGCAATGAAAGCGAAATACACACAAAAGCAAGGGGAAACAATGAAGAAGTCTCCTGGAGTCTCAGCCATGGGATGGACCAGCAGCTGGGTCCGGTAGCGGCAAGGGTGAAGTCATGGGTTGGATTCTGGAATGAGTGCACAAAAAACACAAACCACGCAAAACACAAGGCATAACACTCCCCCCCATAAGTGTGAACCCATTCACACAAGAAACAAAACCTTATCATCTAGAGAGCGTGTCTGCGATTATATCGTCAGTCCCCTTCTTGTGAATGACAGTGAGATTAAAGCCTTGGAGTAGTAGAGACCAGCGCATTAGATGATGATTGGTGTTAGACATGCGGTGGAGAAATACTAGGGGGTTACGATCTGTATATACTATAAGGGGCATCAAACTACCATCAAGGTAAACCTTAAAGTGTTGCAGTGCAAGGAGGAGTGCAAGGGCTTCCTTCTCAATGGTACTGTAAGCTAGCTGATGCTTAACACATTTCCTTGAAAAGTTAAAAAAGGGGGTCCTCTTGTAGGAGGAGTGCACCAGCCCCAGGACCACTGGCATCTATTTCCAATTTAAAGGGCTTATCAAAGTCAGGTGTGGCTAGAACAGGGGAGCTACTTAACAAAGCTTTCAAACGCAGACTGGCATGCAGGGGACCAAACAAAAGGACGTTTTTACAGAGGAGGTTGGTGAGTGGCAAAACAAGGTCAGAAAAATTCTTGCAAAAGCAACGATAGTAACCAGCCATACCTAAGAAACGTTTAAGCTCACGTTGTGTTTGCGGAGTGGAGAAAGAGCTAATGGCTTGTACTTTGGCATCTAAGGGCCGCACCATGCCGTTACCAACAACTCTACTAAGGTAGGTGAGCACACCTTTTCCAAACTCACATTTTTCTAGGTTAAGCACAAGGTAGGCATCTCGTAATCTGGTAAATTCTGTTTCCTGCAGCTGCATATGGTGTTCCCAGGTGTCCAAATAAACAACAATGTCATCAAGGTAGGCATCACAATTTGGCACGTCTCCTAGAACAGTAGTCATGAGGCGTTGGAAAGTAGCTGGGGCATTTTGTAAACCGAAAGCCATGACGGTATACTGCAGAAATGTATCTGGGGTAGCAAATGCAGAGATGTCAGAGGCACGAGAGGTTAGAGGAACCTGCCAATAGCCTTTCAGTAGATCTAATTTGGTCACAAATTTGGCAGAGCCAACTCGATCAACACAATCCTCCATTCGTGGTAGAGGAAAAGAATCCGGGACTGTAATGGCGTTTACTTTTACGTAATCAGTGCAAAACCTATATGTTGTGTCAGGTTTTGGGACCAGAAGACAAGGAGAACACCATGGGCTGTTACTGGGAACTGCAAATCCGTTTTCTAGTAAGTACTCAGTCTCTTGCTTTAAGAGAGAACGTTTACGTGGGCTAACGTTTGTGGTGGAAAATCGTGACAAAAAAATGAATTTGAGCCTCTGAGTCTTTATCAAAGTGAGTAACAAGTTTATTAAAAAGCGAACATGACAAAAAATGGATTCTCTCTCCCTTTCCTATATCTTTCATAGCTGTGTGTTGTGCTTCTTATACCCTTCTGTCATTCCCCCGCCCTTACGTTCCTTTCATGGCAGTAAGCATTAGTCAGCATTATTCTCAATTGTACACCATTCTCTTACATGTTTATCTTATACGACCTGTTTACTGCGAACAGACAGCGAGAACATCCAGATCCGACCCGTAGCCTTGTGGCTAGGCGCTACGGTTCTCACGCTGCCTCTTATCTTCACACTCTCTTTCTGTTCTCATAGCGAGGTCACTTCCACTTATCTCATGACAAAATCCCTCATGACACAAAAAATCCCGCTACCTCTCAGACACTGTGACATTTAGAATCATCCTTAAGCATAATTGCTCAAAAGGCGTATTTCAACACAATTAAATACATTTCCACAACATTTCCCCCCTTTGATTCTAAATTAACCTCTAAACTTTACTTTCCCTCATTAAACAATTGTTGCAAGTTCAAAGAATCGATCTTCTGAAGGGTGATTATCATCATGCTCAATGTCCACTGTAACATTTGATGTTGAGCAGTAAAGGAGTGGGCAATCATGTCAGAGATACAATTATAGATGCAGGGAACAATACATATCACAAGAAGTAGCACACATATAACTGGTATTAACATAATAACAATCCAGTGTCCCCATGGGCCCATCAGAGAGGTCACCCAGCTAAACCAGGAGTCATCTGCAATCGGTGGAAGCTGAATGCTAGCTCACATGTGAGCAATGAGATCAGACATATTTCTGTAATAATCTGGGAGTGAGAAACAACATGAAATGTTCAATACCTTACAGATCCCTCCTTCCTTAGCCAGTAAGAGGTCAAGAGCCATTCTGTTCTGCAACACGGCTTGTATAATTGCAGCCATCTCAGTATTCACTAAGGTGAGAGCTTTCTCTGTTTCATTGAGTAAGACTAGTATCTGCCATGCCAGGCCATTTATCTTATTCAAGGCTGCTGCTGTGCCTCCCCCCAAGAACACAGACCACCCCACAGCTGTCCCTGGGGAGGTCCAGGGATCAGCGAGGGTGTATCCATTGTAAGTTGGGGCACCTCGCCTAGTCCTAACGGGCTTATGGAGCACAGCTAAATTGGGAACTACTATGGCGGGAGTACAGCACCCTCTCCAGTTATACCGCGATGCAATTGGGAACCCAGTGTAGGCCGATTGACCACAGACCCAGCTTACCGGACACAAGGTTTGGGTGTACATGAGTAGGGTGCAGTTAGTAGACTGGAAATAATGGGTGATGTTGCCAGTAGAGACAGAACAATTAGTATTTTCTGGATTTAGGGCAGTAAAATTGACTCAGCACTGGGTGTGACCTAAGATGGGGGCATCTGGGACACCTACTGAACACAAGCACATGGTAGCATTATAAGTGGGTATTGCAGAAAAAGATATGTTTCGAAACATAGGTGAATACCTGGGACCATTCGTTTCACAATCATTGGGTCTAGGTGCGATAGCTTGGGTGCTATAGGTAGCCCATACAGGCATCTGCCCAGTCAGTAAATATTCTTGGGAAACATTCAACATGAACCCCGCCCCCGTGTTCAGTCCACAGTCTGACATGTTCTGGATCAGTGGAGCAGCCGTAGCATTGTCTAGTGGTGTGGGAACCCATGGGACAGTAAACTTGTGGCATACTAAACAATGTCTGTCGGGGTCCACAACATTAGCTGCCACAACAGACATCATGTAGGCTCTGTTACCTCCACACTGTTTCTCAGTGGTCTCCCAGGCTCCTGCCAGGACGAGGTAAAAGCAACAGTGTGATGTACATCATGTTGAAGTCGTTTCCTCAGGTGTCGTTGGAGCCCTCTTAAAGTGAGTGTGATGTACCCACGTTCCTCGACCTTCCACCTTGACTGCAGTGTGGGTGACCAGAAGCACTTGGTGAGGTCCCCTCCACTTGGGCTGGTTCCACCTCCGCCTCCTCAGGTCCCGGATCAGCACCCAATCACCCGGCTTGTAGTTGTGGAAGGGCTGGTCAGCTGCTTGAGGTAGTACTGCTTTCACCTGCTTAGACACAGACAGAAGCGTCTCATAAAGTGAGACGCAGTAGGTCGTGAGAGAGTGGTCAAGCAACTGTTATCGAGTGGGGATGGACCTATTCCCGTGTTGGGAATGCACTTAGGCTGTTCTCATTTGTGGTCTGGTCCTACTCTGCCAAAGGACCAGAGGGAGACATTTGATCCAATTAAGGCCTGTTTGTTGTGACATTTTTGGAAGACCATTTTTGATGGTCCCATTAGCCCTCTCTACTGCCCCGGCGCTGACGGGGTGGTAGCTGCAATGTTTTCTCATATCCTAGATTCCTAGATACTTGGTCAGGCTATTCAAGCCTGTGTATACAAAGGGTTTACCATTATCACTTGAAACATGTTGTGGCAGGCCCCACCTGATAATTATTTCCTTGAGGAATGCTTTGGCCACTGCTTTGCCATCCTGGGTACCTGTGGGAAAAGCTTCTGAACATGCATACACAGACCAGGAGGAACCTTTTCCCTTCTGCTGGAATTAATTCAACAAAATCAATTTGCCAATGTTGAAATGGTTCCATTGCTCGGGGGTGTCCCACAGCTTGTTGTGTTAAGGGTTGTGTGTGCCTATGCGTGTTTTGCGCACATATGAGGCATGTTGAGCAAAAATTTTGGGTGACTGTTGAGAGTCCTGGTGCATACCAGTGTTTAGCTATGGTTCCCAATATCCCCCCTTTGTTCATGTGGCTCCGCCCATGAACAATAGCAATCAACCTTCATGTATGGTTTGGGAAGGCATGGCCTATTGGTTGTTGTGTGTACCCATACATTGTTTTGTTTTGTACACCCTGATTTTGCCCACTGAGCTTTTTCAACTGGTGTGGCAGTAGCTTGAATATCTGAGAGGGTTGGTTTCTCCTGCTCGGTGGTGTACACTTGGGCGGCGGAGATCGGTGTGTTATGTGCAGTGTGTTTCGCTACCCTATCAACAAAGGAATTGCCCTTGCTAACAGGGTCAGCAGTGGAAGTTCTCTGGACAGCAGTGCTACTGACAAGACAGAAGCATGGGTATATATGTCATGTACTACACACACACACATGAAGGATTTTATTTTCCCTGCAGTGTGTGTGTGTGTGTGTGTGTGTGAGTGCATTTTACTACTGCAATCTGTGATGGCAGCAGTAAGGCTGCTAATAACTCATTGATGAGATGATGGTGTTCTATTTTGGTTCCTGAAATTGTCAGGAGGGTAAACGTATATGCTTTCCCTTCGAAAGAGAACGCAAACCAGAGTCTGCTATCTGGATGTACCGGTACACTAAAGAATGCATTTGCTAGGTCCACTATTGTGTAGTGGGTGTGGTCAGTGGGTGTTCTTACTGGTGAGTCTGGGCACGGAACTATTACCCCTGCCTCACGCCAGGCGTGAAATACTGGCCTAATGCCCTCAATGGCTTCTGGTTTCAAGGGGTATTGGGCTTGTCTGAACCTATAAGCTGATTTTGGTGTGATATTACTCTTTCTTTAAATTTATTCAAATATTTCACACTAAACTACCATTTGATGTGTTTTTTTCTTTTGCTGAGGAAGAGTTCATTTGCTGGAAATCCGAAATATTTGATCCAAAGGGGACATACATTACACTATCAGTACCATAATCCTGGCTCATTTGCTAAAAAGAGCTGCAGTATGGACTTTAGGGTTAAACTTTAACTCCTTAACTAATTGGGAATTAAATTAATTAAACTAAATTAAAACAATTAAACTAACAGCTAATTGGGATCCCATTTTGTTCTCTCAATTAATTTGGCGACTCAGAGAAATTTGGCCCCAACAACCAAGTCTCACCTCCCTTTATCCCTACTTAATACTCAATCAGCACCCTGTACTATTGATATTACTTATGCACTCCTCTCCACGGTCCAGACCTATTGCTCTAAAGATACGTCTATCAATAGAGGCCTCGCTCTGACCAGGCTAGTCTTTTCTTATTGCGCCGTCGAGCGTCCTGCCCCGACTGCCACGCAATGTGTTACACCGTCATGCAACTAAACTCGTCCAGGGCGGAGTGCTTAAGGTGAGGTGGAGGGGAATAAATTAACCTACTGTTATTTTCAAAATAACTAACCTGTCACCCCCGCGGTACTAGCCCTTGTTCTGTGGGACTTCCTCGTCTCGGGTTCGGTCTCAGCCGGAGAGCGTCCTCGGTGTGCGTTTAGCTGTCCCCCCTCCGTCGCAACTCCGGACTCATCCTGTTCGTGATGCCCGCCCTTACGTTCCTTTCATGGCAGTAAGCATTAGTCAGCATTATTCTCAATTGTACACCATTCTCTTACATGTTTATCTTATACGACCTGTTTACTGCGAACAGACAGCGAGAACATCCAGATCCGACCCGTAGCCTTGTGGCTAGGCGCTACGGCTCTCTCGCTGCCTCTTATCTTCACACTCTCTTTCTGTTCTCATAGCGAGGTCACTTCCTCTTATCTCCTGAGACACAAAAAATCCCGCCACCTCTCGGCCACGATCACATTTAGAATCATCCTTAAGCATAATAGCTCAGAAGGCGTATTTCAACACAATTAAATACATTTCCACGACACGTGCTATGGGTGCTGCCTAATGGGTGGATGTCCATTAACATCAATATCGTGCTGAAGGACAGAAGTTTGAGATGGAATGTCTGAAAATAGAGAGGGAAATCTATCAAATAGGGATTTAAGGTCAGACTGCGCAGCTAAGGGTAAATCAGACAGCTTCCCCGATACACTGTAATGCGTGAGAGTTAGAAAGGCGAGCGCAAGGGTGACCGTTTCTGCCCAGGTGAAGGTTCTCAGGTTCAGGTGCATATTCACTAGCTGAAGCTGTTGCCAGTGGAACAGACGAGTGGGAAGGAGGCAGGGGAGGACTAGGGTTAGTCACATGTACATCTATAGAATGAGCGACATAGGGCTTTAACATGTTCACGTGAGTTTTGCAAAACTTACGGCGACGGTCAGGAGTTGCAAGAACATAGTTAGTGCTTGATACCTTCTCGGTTATTTCATAAGGACCACAGTAGCGTGTCTGTAAGGCAGAGCCAGTAACAGGTAGGCATAACAATGTTATTACACACTTCCTTTTACTGCTGGAAAAGACCAGAACACAGCTGTTGTTCCAGTCTGATCTCAAATTTTCATTTGTGTTATTACCCTTGTGTAATTACATGAGAGAGAATCGGCTGTTGCAACTAGTAAGATGCAGTTGTGTAATTACATGAGGCAAATCTGAAGTTGATACATGTGTGTAATTCCATAGGCTGTACTTCTGGAATCCATCTGCAACAGTCACTACATCATTAGTAGTTACACGGTTGTTGCATAAGTTGTTCACATGTAACTAAACAGTTATTAGAGACACTGAATATGAAGAGGGACCAACACTTCTATAACATAAGAAGAGCTCAGCCTGTTTGTGCTGTAATACCTTGTAGTCACTGAATAATAAGCCTTAATATGTACTGAGCCTGGGATTTTAAGGGGTTAGCATTACTGATGTGTGTGAGTGGGTCTATGCAAGCAGCCTATCAGTGAATGGATACATATTACTCCATATTTGCATGGTCATGTCATTGATTCTGTACTGTCTCAGAAGGCCTTTACTGCCATCTAGCGTACAGTGTGAGTAACTGAGGAACGAAGTTGCAGTATGACTGAACACCCTTTGCTATTTTCTCCATGTAGGAATATAAATGTGATATAGGTAAAGGGTTCAGAGCAGAGGATTTTGATGGTTTGTAAAACTTTAGGGTGCTGCTCTGGGAGGAATCTGCATCTCATTTTATTTCTTGTGTTGTTTTCCATTTATAACATTACATGTATTTTCATGATGTGTTAGAATCTCAATTCTACATTTCTTACCTTCAAGCTATACTGAAAAGGGCACTTCCACGTTTTAGTGGACGCGCTGTACTGTACATTGGGGCGTTCTGTATCTGCCCAATCTTTGGCCCTGGCCACCTGTAAGGCCCATGGACTGACGTCTTTCCATGGGATGGTGTATCTAACTCTGGCCAGGGAAATGTGGGGGTAAGAATTTCCCACTGTGAACAAAGCATCTTGTTTGGTTAACGAGGCTATGGCAGCTGCTTTTTCTACATCCCATATTAATGCTGTGGTTGACAATGGCTCAGTACCATGACTAAAAAAAGGATTGCTCATATTCATGATCAGGCCCCTTGCTAATATGAGAAGTGCAGTGCAAATTTGTTTGTTTCCATTTCAATGGCTCAGGCACCTTTTTCTTCACTTCAGACAGGAAATGTCTGACTGTCTCACTTTGTTCTTCTACGCAACGCCACATGTACCCCGGGGCCCCAGGTGCCACTTGCACCATATTTGGCACGGCAAAATCTATAGCTAATCCCTCAGGAGAGCTAATCAAAATGCACCCTAGTTTGCACATTAAATCTCGCGCAAGGAGATTCACTGGACAAAGTGAAGATACTAGAAAACAGTGAGAAAATCTTGCATCATTTACTAAACATTGGAGGGGCACACACACCTTTTCTCTAACAACTTCTCCCACCCCTATCAATGCCCGTGACTGACCCTTCTGAGTTTCACATTGGAGGTCGGTTGACCTAATTACGGAATAGCCTGCCCCACTATCAACCATAAACTCTAAATCTTTCCCTTCCACAGTTACTGTTATTTTAGGCATTGTCAATGGGCATGTTGTAAGTTGTTGTGTTAAGGTGAAGTAGGGAGAAGAAGATGGCACTTCCCTTTTTCGTTGAATCAGTGGGGAAGAAGATGGCACTTCCCTTTTTCGTTGAATCAGTGGGTCCCCTCTCACCGTCCTGCCCCTCCGCCGCTCATCACCCATCATGCTGGTTCACCACAACAATGGACCCTTGGTTCTGTTGTGAGCAGTCCCTGGCAAAATGTTCATATTTCCCGCAGGTGTAACACCTGTTAGTCCAGTCCTCATCGCCATCCTCCTCATAGTGCTGTTGTTGATTTGGCTGAAAAGCTGGTCCGTTTTCCTGCGAATCCTCTTCCTCTGCTTCGCTCGAAACTTCTTCCTTGCCTGGGAGTTGAGGAGATTTTCATGGCTCTTGGCATGGTTTTCGATGACGCTGAGGGGTTGTCGCGCATAGCCCACACACTGCTGCTTGATCGCATTCGACAGTTCAGGTTTCAGCCCCAACAGGAAGCTATTGCGTACATATGCTTCCCATGGCTGCACCTGATCAGCATGGCTTGATCCAGTGTGTCCGCCAACTTGTGCTGGATCTGGCAGGGTTGAGGCAGCCTCCAGTAGATCCTTGTCTGTCCAGTGTCGATGTACTAGCATCGCCCCTTCGGGTCCAGATACTTCCACCATTCGGAAGGTTCCAGCTGGAAATGCACTTGGGCCTGGATCGGATCCACGTCGGGTGCGGTGCTTTGCCGGGTCCTGGCTCTGGGTGTGGGAGGACACAGGTGACCCAAACGTGGTCTTCAGTTCCCTCTGAGCTTGTTGGAGCTGCTCCTCTTGGCTAGGTTCCTCCGCTGCCGCTGCTGCCTCCTCCGCTGTCTCCTCTCCTCGTGGTGCTCTTCTTCATGGTCGGGCGGCGTCGAGGTCAGGATCGGCTGTGACTGAGACACACTGAGACATAGGTTTAGTTTTACCCCCCTCCCTCTCTTTCTGCCTCCATTCGGCCTCTTCCAGCCCAAACCCTGCTGCTCTAACCATATTCTTTTTATGCTTTTTACAGTGTTTGATTACTGCCCGTGGACATCCCACGGGCGGTGATATTACTCTTTCTTTAAATTTATTCAAATATTTCACACTAAACTACCATTTGATGTGTTTTTTTCTTTTGCTGAGGAAGAGTTCATTTGCTGGAAATCCGAAATATTTGATCCAAAGGGGACATATATTACACTGTCAGTACCATAATCCTGGCTCATTTGCTAAAAAGAGCTGCAGTATGAACCTTACGGTTAAACTTTAACTCCTTAACTAATTGGGAATTAAATTAATTAAACTCAATTAAAACAATTAAACTAACAGCTAATTGGGATCCCATTTTGTTCTCTCACTTGATTTGGTGACTCAGAGAAATTTGGCCCCAACAACCAAGTCTCACCTCCCTTTATCCCTACTTAATACTCAATCAGCACCCTGTACTATTGATATTACTTATGCACTCCTCCCCACGGTCCGGACCTATTGCTCTAAAGATACGTCTATCAATAGAGGCCTCGCTCTGACCAGGCTAGTCTTTTCTTATTGCGCCGTCGAGCGTCCTGCCCCGACTGCCACGCAATGTGTTACACCGTCATGCAACTAAACTCGTCCAGGGCGGAGTGCTTAAGGTGAGGTGGAGGGGAATAAATTAACCTACTGTTATTTTCAAAATAACTAACCTGTCACCCCCGCGGTACTAGCCCTTGTTCTGTGGGACTTCCTCGTCTCGGGTTCGGTCTCAGCCGGAGAGCGTCCTCGGTGTGCGTTTAGCTGTCCCCCCTCCGTCGCAACTCCGGACTCATCCTGTTCGTGATGCCCGCCCTTACGTTCCTTTCATGGCAGTAAGCATTAGTCAGCATTATTCTCAATTGTACACCATTCTCTTACATGTTTATCTTATACGACCTGTTTACTGCAAACAGCCAGCGAGAACATCCAGATCCGACCCGTAGCCTTGTGGCTAGGTGCTACGGCTCTCTCGCTGCCTCTTATATTCACACTCTCTTTCTGTTCTCATAGCGAGGTCACTTCCTCTTATCTCCTGAGACACAAAAAATCCCGCCACCTCTCGGCCACGATCACATTTAGAATCATCCTTAAGCATAATAGCTCAGAAGGCGTATTTCAACACAATTAAATACATTTCCACGACACGTGCTATGGGTGCTGCCTAATGGGTGGATGTCCATTAACATCAATATCGTGCTGAAGGACAGAAGTTTGAGATGGAATGTCTGAAAATAGAGAGGGAAATCTATCAAATAGGGATTTAAGGTCAGACTGCGCAGCTAAGGGTAAATCAGACAGCTTCCCCGATACACTGTAATGCGTGAGAGTTAGAAAGGCGAGCGCAAGCGTGACCGTTTCTGCCCAGGTGAAGGTTCTCAGGTTCAGGTGCATATTCACTAACTGAAGCTGTTGCCAGTGGAACAGACGAGTGGGAAGGAGGCAGGGGAGGACTAGGGTTAGTCACATGTACATCTATAGAATGAGCGACATAGGGCTTTAACATGTTCACGTGAGTTTTGCAAAACTTACGGCGACGGTCAGGAGTTGCAAGAACATAGTTAGTGCTTGATACCTTCTCGGTTATTTCATAAGGACCACAGTAGCGTGTCTGTAAGGCAGAGCCAGTAACAGGTAGGCATAACAATGTTATTACACACTTCCTTTTACTGCTGGAAAAGACCAGAACACAGCTGTTGTTCCAGTCTGATCTCAAATTTTCATTTGTGTTATTACCCTTGTGTAATTACATGAGAGAGAATCATCTGTTGCAACTAGTAAGATGCAGTTGTGTAATTACATGAGGCAAATCTGAAGTTGATACATGTGTGTAATTCCATAGGCTGTACTTCTGGAATCCATCTGCAACAGTCACTACATCATTAGTAGTTACACGGTTGTTGCATAAGTTGTTCACATGTAACTAAACAGTTATTAGAGACACTGAATATGAAGAGGGACCAACACTTCTATAACATAAGAAGAGCTCAGCCTGTTTGTGCTGTAATACCTTGTAGTCACTGAATAATAAGCCTTAATATGTACTGAGCCTGGGATTTTAAGGGGTTAGCATTACTGATGTGTGTGAGTGGGTCTATGCAAGCAGCCTATCAGTGAATGGATACATATTACTCCATATTTGCATGGTCATGTCATTGATTCTGTACTGTCTCAGAAGGCCTTTACTGCCATCTAGCGTACAGTGTGAGTAACTGAGGAACGAAGTTGCAGTATGACTGAACACCCTTTGCTATTTTCTCCATGTAGGAATATAAATGTGATATAGGTAAAGGGTTCAGAGCAGAGGATTTTGATGGTTTGTAAAACTTTAGGGTGCTGCTCTGGGAGGAATCTGCATCTCATTTTATTTCTTGTGTTGTTTTCCATTTATAACATTACATGTATTGCATTAATATGTTAGAATCTAAATTCTACAATATTTCTTACCTGAATGGTTCTTGGCTCGAAGACAATGTTCTAGAAAAAACTAAGAGGTTTAAAGGCGATAGAATATGATTGGTTAATGGTGGTGTCCAGACTCTGATAAACTGAATATGATTGGTTAATGGTGGTGTCCAGACTCTGATAAACTGAATATGATTGGTTAATGGTGGTGTCCAGACTCTGAAAACTGAATATGATTGGTTAATGGTGATGTCCAGACTCTGATAAACTGAATCTGATTGGTTAATGGTGGTGTCCAGACTCTGATAAACTGAATATGATTGGTTAATGTTGGTGTCCAGACTCTGATAAACTGAATATGGTTGGTTAGTGGTGATGTCCAGACTCTGATAAACTGAATATGATTGGTTAATGGTGGTGTCCAGACTCTGAAAACTGAATATGATTGGTTAATGGTGATGTCCAGACTCTGATAAACTGAATCTGATTGGTTAATGGTGGTGTCCAGACTCTTATAAACTGAATATGATTGGTTAATGGTGGCGTCCAGACTCTGATAAACTGAATATGATTGGTTAATGGTGGCATCCAGACTCTGATAAACTGAATATGATTGGTTAATGGTGGCATCCAGACTCTGATAAACTGAATATGATTGGTTAATGGTGGTGTCCAGACTCTGATAAACTGAATATGATTGGTTAATGGTGGCATCCAGACTCTGATAAACTGAATATGATTGGTTAATGGTGGCATCCAGACTCTGATAAACTGAATATGATTGGTTAATGGTGGCATCCAGACTCTGATAAACTGAATATGATTGGTTAATGGTGGTGTCCAGACTCTGATAAACTGAATATGATTGGTTAATGGTGGCATCCAGACTCTGATAAACTTACATTTTTACATTTACATTTATGGCATTTGGCAGACGCTCTTATCCAGAGCGACTTACAGTTTGATCATTTTTTAAACAGGTAGGCGAAGGTGGTGTTAGGAGTCTTGCCCAAGGACGCTTATTGATATAGTGTAGGGTGTTTACCCAGGTGGGGGATTGAACCCCAGTCTACAGCATAGAAGGCAGAGGTGTTACCCACTACACTAACCAACCATAAACTGAGTATGATTGGTTAATGGTGGTGTCCAGACTCTTGGTAGACTGAATCGGATACATTAGTGTTGGTGTCTAGACTCTAGTAGGCTGAATCTGATTGGTTAGTGGTGGCTGACAGACTGAGGGATAAATTGTGGTCTCCAGACTCTGGTAGACTGAATCTGATTGGTTGGTGGTGGCTGACAGACTGAGGGATAAATTGTGGCGTCCAGACTCTGGTAGACTGAATCTGATTGGTTAGTGGTTGCTGGCAGAGTGATGGGATAAATTGTGGTGTCCAGATTATGGTAGACTGAATCTAACTGGTCAGAACCTTTGCATCAGTGGTCACCAACTGTGGTCCTGGAGATCTCCCTCCCTTCATAATCTAGTTCCAACCACAATCTGCCTCAACTGCTCCAGATGATTAACTTCAGAAGTTCTTGATTGGTTGGATCTGGTGGAGGCAGCATGTTAGATACCTGTTGAAACTAAACTCTGTAGGAAAGTAGTTCTCTAGGAGAGTTGTTGACCACTGCTTTAAATGATGTACAATGAGGCTGTCCAGTGTCCAAAGGCAGATGTTTTCAATCTAAAAATAAGGAGCACACTTGATCAATTGTTTGAAAGGACTCATTGGTTGGAACAAAAACCTGCAGCCACATTGGACTAAACTGGACAATAAACATAAGGATTTTTTTTCAGACTTGCACATCTAATTTGGTTCATAAGACTCATCCATTTTTTTTTTTTCATTTTATTGTTATTTGTAAAAAATTGTACAATCAGGTAACAATTAATTAATACAAATGTGATACTCTCAATAAAATAATTCATCTTCTTATTTGACACATTAAATGGCTAAACATATAGATTAAGTTTCAGTTTGAGTAAATTGACATTGTTTGGATTTAATGCAAACATAGATAACCTTAATAAATCACACTGCATTGCAGTCATATTTTAGTACACTATATGATATAAACACATGTATTCTTTATCCTTTAAAAGCACAGAAAAATTACTTGCAGGTTGTTAAAAATATATGTATTTTAGTAAGTATAGTGATATTAGTAAAATATGACAATTACTTAAACATGCTTAAGAAGAATTAATACAAAAGGTAAAAGCATTAAAACAGGTGTTGAATAAAAAACACTGGCCATTTTTCTCTAACAGCTTCATATTCTGCATATATTTATCTTAAGAATTCCAAAGTTCATCCTCATATTTCACCTTTATTCATAGACTGACACTTCAGTTAAACTGTAGTGAGGTTCAAACTCAAGTTGGTAGACTGCATCCGATTGGTGGGTTCAGACTCTTGTAGTTGATTAATTGGTTAATGGAGGGGTCTAGTAGACTGCATCTGATTGGCTTCTAATGGACTTTGGACTATGCTAGAATGCATTAGAGTACACCCCACCAGCACATTGAATCTCACGAATTAGACACAGAGTTGGACTGGTTAATGGTGGGTTCAGACTCTGGTAGACTGAATCTGATTGGTTTGTGGTGGTGTTCAAGCTCTGGTAGACTGAATCTGATTGGTCAGTGGTGGTATCCAAACTCTGGTAGACTGAATCTGATTGGTCAGTGGTGGGATCCAAACTCTGGTAGACTGAATCTGATTGGTTATTGGTGATGTCCACACTCTGGTAGACTGAATTTGATTGGTCAGTGGTGTTATCCAAACTCTGGTAGACAGAATCTGATTGGTTAGTGGTGGTGTCCAGACTTTGGTAGACTAAATCTGGTTGGTTAGTGGTGGTGTCCAGACTTTGGTAAACTAAATCTGGTTGGTTAGTGGTGGTGTCCAAACTGTGGAGCACCTGTCCGGAATATCGCATCACTGTTTCTCCACCTATTGGGAAATGAAGAGCAGCAGCTGAGAATTCTACAGTTGTAAAATTTTGTGAGTGAGTTAGTGATGACACATTATTTCATTCTTCCATGGTTTCTGCACTGTGGATATTTCAGCACAGTCTTATATTATGAAACGGGTTTTACCTTTGGGTTTTATTTTGTAGTAGAATGCTGTAACCAGACCAATGGTTAACAACACAATCCCAACACTGATAGAGGAGTATATGGCAGGACCTGGGAGATACATAGGAACTAATATTAAGCCATATTTTGTATTATTTTCTCAATTTTGGTGTAAGAGTGTGCAGTGTAGTTGGTCAGAGGGAAACATACCTGTTGAGTTACTCTGTACAAGTTGTACGGCAGATGATTGAACTGGCCATGTTGAGGTTTGTACAAGGAAGACTTGCAGATATTTTTGGAAGACAATTCATTTGTTTCATAAAGAAATTAAAAGTTATGTCAGTGTTGATGAATCAGTAACTGGATGTTTGCACACACTTCTAAACCACACATGCTCACTACACTCTTCAGGGAATGAGCAAAGTTTGAAATAGACTGTGAAAACGGACACTGTGTTTAGATGAAGAGGCTCACCAGGTGATGGAGTGAAGGCAGGTGGCTCACTGACTGATGTCTGGTTTCTTGATATTGGAGATTCTAAAACATTTTCCAGTTTGAAAAAATTAATCTCAGAAAAAGTACTCTGGGCTTTTGATAGCTTGCCTTACTGTACTAACACATCAGGCAGCAGGACGTATTGGACATGAGCTTTGAAAAGCAAATGTATCATGCGTGATGTGTTGCAATCTAAATGAATTAAAAATGATAATGCTCTTATTGTCTCTATACTGTAAACATATTCAAAGGAAAAGGTCTGAAAGTTCAGCATAGTATCTACTCACCCGTAACTGTGAGGTTGATCTGTGTGATATAGACCTTGTATCCATGGTCAGCTGTCCAGTCTGATTCAACTCCACACCAGTATTCACCAGAGTCTCCCTCAGTCAGACTGCTGAAGCTCACAGTGAAGATCTGCTTTGCTCTGTCATCATACAGAGAGAACTTTCCCTGCTTTATCCATCTTCTGCTCTGTTTACCTGATGTTTTATAGTTACAGTCAGCAGTGCCCACTCTCCTACAGAGAAACTTTGGGTCAATCCTGTGGGATTTTGGGTATTTGCAGCTGATGTTGACACGTCCTCCTACATCGCCAGTCACACTGATGCTCTTCTTGTAGTCTTGATCTGTCGATCAAAAATTGCATTACCTCCCAAAGCAAAATGATTCTTCATATAATTCTGTCATCAGTTCAGTGAATATAGTAATTAATTCAGAATTCAAAATTCTGACATGCCGTTCAACATGAGCACAATCGGAGCAACCTGGAGCAGCGAATTTATTCATAAATCAGGGAAACTTCCTCTTTAGTTTTCTTAAGGTCTGACAGATCAAGATAGGATTTCTGACAAATTCGTATTTAGAATCATGTCGTAAATGTAATTACTCTGATATTAATAAAAAAATGTAAAAAAATTGTACCAGTTAGGAAATCTTAACTTACTTAATTGAAGTTGACCATTGTCATGTTTGTTACCTAGCAACCCACCCTATGCGGACAGCTGAAATGTAAACATGCAATCAAAAATAATCGAGATTGTTAGGCAGGCCACTAATGCTAGCTACCTTTACTGATGTAAAAAAAGTTCAAATAAAATGAAAGCGCGATTTGTCTCATTTATCATTATTCTAACCTAACATTGTTCTTCCTAATAAACTGAAAAGACGTTCAGCGCCATCTCCTCATTAATCACGCACATCAGTGTAATATTTTATCTGATAAGTTTTATTAAGGTTTGCACAGCCGTGTGCCATGTTGCCTGACACCAAGAAGGGTCTGGGTTTGATTCCCCAGTCGGGTGACCAGGGTCCTTTCTATGTGGAGTTTGCGTGCCCCCCCCCCCCCCGTGTCTGGTTTCCTCCAGGTGCTCTGGTTATCTCTCACAGGCCAAAGACATGGAGCCAGGTGAATTGAAGATGTATGTGTGTGTGTGTGTGTGTCTTTCCTGCAATGGACTGGCAATCTGTCTGACAAACTCCTGTGTGGCGAGCACCCTCCCACCCCCCTCAACACACCGAAAAGGGTAAATCAGTTTAATGAGTTTTCATCACTGTTAACACAGAAAGGCAATAAAAGCGGATGGAGGAGATCATGTCAGTGAAGTCAAAGCACCATTTTGAATGTAGATAAACGTAACATCATTATTCTAGTTATAGTGAACTGAGCTGCCTGTCACTGCATAAAACAACACAAAAAGAAAAAGAGAAGTAAAGACATCTCTAGGGTTTATTTTAATGTTAGGACTATTTAAGAGATTTAGGACTTAGGATGGTAGGATTGTAGCGTTTTCTTAATCTGGACTTCAGATAAGATTATGGAGTTAAGAACTGTTGTTCTATAATAGCTTCTGTCTTAAATTCAGTCTTAACTGAAGTTGTCATGGTGACTAAGCAGGTAAGACTTTAGAGTTAAGATGTGTCTTTAGTATAGCCATAGATCAACATTAATTCTTATTTTAACCTATAAAATGTGCTACCTCTAATTCTAATGAGCCATCTATATCTTAAACTGTTATGTGTTCATAAGACCACAAATAGAATATAGATATTTCATATGGTCAAAAATGTAATAGACACAAACAGGGTAAGTTGTTGGAATTGTAAGCTCAAATAATCAAGAGAAATTTTAAAAAAGCAGGACAAATACAAAAACACCCTGTTTACAACAGTAAACAACAGAAACTCAGTGTTGCATTTTTACACAAGAGCATAAACACACACACTAGATTGACCTGACGATTTTATGAGGTGTACTACAACATTTTAGAGATACCAGCAAGAACCAGCGTCACTCACGGCACAATGTTAGATAGAGATGTTTGGGACAGTAGAGAGGTGAGAGTGGTGGGAAAAAACTCACCTTCCTTTACGTTCAGTTTCACTGCTGTGTAGACATCTAGCTGAAATCCTACGTCAACTGCACACTGGTACGTTCCAGAATCCTCTACAGTGAGCTCTGTGATCACCACCCAGAACTGTGCAGCTCTGGTGTCGTCAAACAGTGAGAATCTTCCACTGTTTATCCACGCATTCTTAAGTCCTGTCTTGATCTGGTCAGCACAGTTTGACCATGGACCCTTACAGAAGTATTTTGGGTTTGATGTGTATTGTGTCTCATATCTACACTTGATGAGGACTCCTCCTCCTGAATATCCCATCACTCTCCCTGATTCTCCTCCACCTACTAAAAGAGGACAAACGTCCATCTGAGTAAAGGCTTCATTTGACGCTGCTGATAGTGCTGATTATATAGAAGACCATCTTCTTACCTGAAGTCAGGAAGAGGGTGAAGATGAGGAGGACCTTCATTCTGAGTTGAGACAGACGTCAGTGCTCCTTACAAATATACTCTATATACTCTCTCTCTCTCTCTATATATATATATATATATATATATATATATATATATGTTTGTTGTATCTGTGTGCCTTTAGAGTGCTGTGGCTTCAACTGTGACTTAACTCGAGAGTGATGACATGCTCACTTCCCTTTTCAACCTGAAGAGTGCTGCAAACATGTGGGTGTGTGAAAGGTGCCCAAAGTTTCAAAATGCTTTAAAATATATTCAATGTTTGATTTAACATCCAGTGAAGTCCAGCTTCAGTCAGCATGAAACAGCTGCCATTGCACTTGAGTTGGCTCCCCTACCCAGCCTGCAATACCCATTGCAGATCGTACAAACCTGCCATGGTTTGTTTGCAGAAATGATAATATCCAAGTTCCTTTTTCAAAAGGTCTTCAGTGTTTACTGTGTAGCTCTTCGTACGTTTTTCATAGATATACCACCATGTACAAAAGTTGGAATTGAAATAGATTTTTTTCCCATTGGAAATAATGTAATACAGAGAACTGGCCTGAGCATGGCATATATCTGCAAATGTTTGGGCTTCATTTATTTTAACATCTTGGGAAACATGAATAAAAAATAGCAGTTACACAGGTCACACTTTCTCATTTCCTTTCTCAATTTGTGAGATTCAACAAATAAACAGTAATTGTGCATTAAAATGGGTAAATGTGTGTTCTCTGTAACAGATGTTTTTAACTTAATGTCAATTACAAGATCAGTAAAACTTGCAGTTTGACCCAGGAGATCCAAATATTTACATACAACTTTACCTTCTGCCCTTAGTGCTCCTCTACTGCCATCTACTGTACAAGCTGAGTAACTGGATAACAGCAAGAAAAGAGACTTCACTGTTTTCCCCATAAAGGGACACAAGCTGAGTTAAATAGATAGAGGGTTTTGATGGATTCCATTACTTTATGATACTGCTGTGATGTTCTCAGATGCTCAGACTCTTGTCTCTCCAACTGTGCACTCACTCAGTAGTGCTCATGTGCTGCTAGCATTCAGTCCTCTTGGCTGCTTTACCTTGAAAGCACTGGTCCTCGTTCACTGACATGGTCCTAAGCTTGTTCTGAAATGTGGTCTTGAGAAAAAGTCTCCGTCAGATTCATGACGTGTTTGTGAACCACAGAACTGTTCTCACCTTTGTGCTCCTGAGTGTGTGTAGAATCTGTTCTTACCCAAGAACAAATCCCAGATAAGAAAACACTGGTGACTGTCAGAGTCTTCGTCAAAACTGCAGAGGTGGGTTTTAAGAACAAATTTCTTAAGAACGATTGGTGAATGAGGCCCATTGTTCAGTTTTTTTTATAACTATATTATTTTCTCAATTGTTTGTGTTCTGGGCTTGGAAACAAGCGATCCAAGTAAGCAGCAAAAGTACCAAAGAGGGAAAGGCAACAGACGTAGTTGAAAACACGAAATCAAATGGTCAAAATCACGATTAGACAACAAGGAGAAACCGCTGAGTAGGTTTCAGATAGAAAACAATACCTCACACTGACTGCTCTGCTCTAATGAGGCACCGGTGACATCAATCAAAAGTCTGGAGGTAGGTGCGCAAGCCTGAGTCCAGAGTCACAGGATGTCCCAGGGTATTCTGGGAGTTGGATTTCACTCAACAAGCTGATTGCATGACAACTGCAGTGTATAAATGCTTTACAAATTATCCCTTAGAAATGTACAATTTTGGGGAATTGTTTTGGTATTTTTGGGTGAATTTCAATTGCAATTAAAAAATATTTACCCGAGTCCGTCACAAATGTCATATGTTGTTGTTTTCAGGAGACCCTGGGCTACACGGACATGTCGTTGTTTGACATTTAAATACTAAGAGAAATTTGATATTTTTATAAATTCGGGTCATTTACCTAATGCCTGGTAAACTTTGCATTTTTTAATTATAGAAATCCTGAAAAGAAGTGCATTAGTAGTCATCTTTTCAGAAATTGTTATTTCGGAGTGTCTGTGAGTTGAAAGCACTCATTTTGATCGTGATTCAGGTCAAACACAGCCTCCCTGTGTATTTCTGTTGGGATGGTGCATCAACTCTGTCAGACTAGAAACCTGCCTGTATGAAGTGAAAAGACGCTTCAAACCGTTTCAACTTCTGCTACAAGAAATCCTGACATGGGGCCACGCCAACCAATCGAAATGTGCTGGAAGAAGAAGACAGATGAAAGCCCAAGATGGGAGATTGGCAGCTCTATTGTCTGCTTGGCTCTGTGTGTAGCCATCACCAACATTTTCTTCTGATGTCCCATATTTCTTTCCTTCTGGTCTAAATGTCCTGTTTCCTGCTGAATGTCCTGTTTCCTGCATCCCACTCCAGCCGCATACAAGCCTTCTACATGGACAAGATCTGCAGGCATATGCGTCTAGAGATCTGTCCTTGCATTGTCTAGTGTATAGGCACCCTTAAGTGTTATTAAGAGTAGTTGAATAAATCAGCAGGAAAGGTTGAACAGTGATGACGACAGACTGTTTAATGTTACTCTTTTGAGGTATGTCGCACAATTAGCCACACAACCTCAATGGAATGCTGAATATGTATCATATTTCTGCATTACTGCAATGGGATTCGATTTGCTTCATGAAAATGCTGCCAAAATAAAGAGTAAAACATTTGAATTGCAATAAATTGGCGCTAATGTTACTATTAACAACCACAGGACGTCCAATGACATTGTCAGTCTTGAAACTACATGACTTACATAGTAGCGACTAAGCAACTAATGTAAGTACTGTATAATAAGCATTGGTATTAGGGACTGATTAATAAATATAGGGTGGACAAGGTTGTTTTTTTTTTTTAAATGGGCGAAGAATGAGACAAATGCATGAGCTAAGCTGAACAGTGGGTTCTGCACACTACACAACACACAACTCAACTCTTTGAAAAGATAACTGAGGTTAACCTGGACTTGGATTTTTTTTTAAAAATTGCATTGCAAATCTTAAATATTAATAGCAAGCAAAGCTTAAGGCTTATTTCTGATCTATAAATGTGGAATTGTTTCTATGCACCACATTCACACCAGAAGCAAAACATACAGTGAAAAGAAGAATACAGTGCTGTTTTGGTGGAAATAGATAAGAAAATGTCAGACATGAAAACTTCCGCTATCGTGTTTGACGGTATGATAATCACGAGTGGTTCTCCTTGTTGGTGGTTGCCGTGGTAACAGCATCGGTAGAACTATCTGCATTCTTGCTGAAATTCACGGTTGCGTATGTTGGACCTTCAGCAGATGTTCCAGCTGAATGCTGAGTGGCGCTCACTGAGGAATCAGAGATAGTTGTGGGTAACTGACTGGTGACCTGGTCAGGAGAGTTTGATGGTGACTGAGCAGGAGAATAAACAAGATTTGAGAAGTCACAGCCTGAGGGAAAATGGACATCAACAGTCTGAGAATGTTCTGAGGGGTTTGTGGATAACTGGACATTATCATAAACAGTCTGAGAAGGTTCTGAGGGGTTTGTCGGTAGTTCAGCAGTAGCGTAGACTGTAGAAGCTCCAGCATCTGAGACAGGAATGTCTTTAATCTCCTCATAGACATATAAAGAAATCTGATAAAAATACAGACAAAAGGATTATGATGAAAATTATGGCAAGTCAAGTGTATTTAAAGCGAACTCAACTATTTTACTCCTCCAGTTATTGATTATTTATTACTAAATATTTCATTGGTGGGAACATGTCCTAGTAGGAACCTCCTTTGAAATACAGTCTTGACTCACCCTATCATGGGAGGGGTCTTTGACAGGCTCGCTTTGGGTTGAGGCTGGAAGTGAAGAGAAAGAATTCCAAAGCATTAAATTGATTTTGAATATTAAATGACATACACCGAACAGGCATAACATTCTGACCACCCCCTTGTTTCTACACTCACTGTCCACTTTATCAGCTCCACTTACTGTATAGCTGCACTCTGTAGTTCTACAGTTACAGACTGTAGTCCATCTGTTTCTCTGATACTCTGTTACCCTGTTCTTCAGTGGTCAGGACCCCCATGGGCCCTCACAGAGCAGGTACTATTTGGGTGGTGGATCATTCTCAGCAGTAACACTGACCACGGTGGTGGTGTGTTAGTGTGTGTTGTGCTGGTCTGAGTGGATCAGTCACAACCGTGCTGCTGGAGTTTTTAAACACCTCAGTGTTGCTGCTGGACTGAGAATAGTCCACCAACCCAAAATGTCCAGCCAACAGCGTCCTGTGGGCATTGTCCTGTGGAGCTGATAAGATGGTCCATAAGCATAGAAAAAAGGAGGTGGTCATCACGTTATGCCTGATCGGTATATATGGCATCACCTACTTGAAAGATAAACTGAATGTGGAACCAAGAATATATTCTTTCTCTGTCTGCTTTGGTCAATGTTCATTTATAGCCACCAGAGGGCAGCAACAATCTATCACTGTTAGTCCACTGAGGCCTAGTGAACGTATTTACATTTACATTTTACATTTACATTTATGGCATTTAGCAGACACTCTTATCCAGAGCGACTTATAAAAGTGCTTGTCATTACTTCAGAATATCTCATGTTAATAAAGGTCGACATAATTTTAAAGAGCTTTGCTCTAAATTGCTACCTGAAGTTATTTATGCATTGAGACCAAAAACAAATACAACAAGTAGAAAAATACCTACAACTCAACACAGAGTCTACACAACACTAAACCTGCTGAAAAAAAGTTTGTAATAAAATACAGTGAACATACAGTATTTGTTCCCTAAACGTGTTTAATGACTCATACTGCCCTGTCGTCTGAACATACAAATCTGAAAACTGACGCTTCATAAAGAAAACCCATAAAGTGGCTGCGACTACCATAACAGAGTCAACTGCCTGTAAACGTTTTTTCCTATGGTTAAATCTGTGGCCCAGATAACAACGTATGCCTGAGTGAGTCACCACTTTGTGCATGAGCATGCTTCTGTGTGTGATGGTACCTCGGGTCTTGTACTTCTTCTGTAGGTAAAGAATAAGCATGATGATGAGAACGAAGACAAAGAGGCCGATCAGGAACACCACCAGAATCGCAGCCAAGAGAGTCCTCACAGAGGAAGCTGGAAATGGTGGTGATGGAGACACAGAATCATAATTCAGTAACAAACAATGCTTTGATCATTCAGAAGATATGAGCAGATGTTCTTCTGTGAACTGTGCGCTGTGTTAATCACATGCAGCAGAGGCTGAAGAGGCTGTGGTTTTAGAAGTTGAGGATGTGGTTGGTTTTGTGGTCGCAGAGTGATTTGCCGGTGATTGTGGAAGAAGATCTGCAGGTGAAGGAATTAAAAGTCAGTTTGTTTAAAGCATCTGTGGGAGCCTTTATTGCTAATTTACTACAATTGATGAGGATGCATATGGAATGAATAACATACCTGTTGATGCCTCAAGCGAGGAGTTCACTGTAGTTTTAGATTTTGAAAAGGAGGTTGTTATTGGAGTCTTTGGAGTGCTTGATGGTGATGAGGATGATGTGGCTGTCTGATCTGTGAATGGAGATGAAGAGGCTTAAATTTGAACTGAAAGTCATGAATCACTCAGGCGTTTGGTTAGTTGACCTTTGTTAATGATGCCTTCAAAGGGCAGCGGCGAGTAACGTTTAGTTATCTGTCTTTTGTTGATGAAAACTTTTATAGGGCTGTGGCGTATAATGTTTGTACATTTGATGTTTGTGATTTACACCTGTAGAGGGTGGCTTTAATGTAAAAATTACTTTAACTGTTAATTACAATTACTAATGGGACTCTATAACAATATAGATAACAATAGACATAACAATAGAGATAACATTAGAGCTCTCTAATTACACTTACATTATTACCCTTGTGAGAAAGAACAGGCTCTTACAACTATTAAGATACACTTGTGTAATTACATGAGTCAAAACTGAAATTGATACACATGTGTAATTACATAGGCTGTACTTCTGTAATCCATCTGTAACACTGGCTAAATCATTAGTAGTTACATTGTTGTTGCATATGTTGTTCACATGTAACTAAACAGCTATTAGAGACACTTAATATAAGGTGGTGCCAACATTAATACAAAAGCATATGTACTCATCAGTACCAGTAAGGCTGTCCTGTTTAATATAAATCTTGTATCCATGGTCAGATGTCCAGTCAAATTCAGCTCCACACCAGTATTCACCAGAGTCTCCCTCCGTCAGATTGTTGATGTTCACGGTCAAGATTTTCTTTCCATCATCATGCAGAAAAAGGGTTCCCTCATTCATCCACATTTTACTCTCATTTACAGTTATATTATGACTACAATCATCATGACCCACTCTCCAGCAGAGAAACTCAGGGAATTGTGGGTATCTGCAGCTGATGTTCAGAACGCCTCCTACATGAACCGTCACACTGATGCTCTTCTCATGGGATTGACCTGTAAAGCATGAACAACCAATATAAAATGCTTACATTCACTTTCACAGTAGGTCTAAGACCAACTCATCTGTGCACTTGAGGAAGACTTGTTCCTCTGCATAATCTCTGAAGGCCACACTCGTCTTTTAAATGTGCAGTCAGAAGCGTACATATTGGTTATTTATGTCCAATTTGGGTGAACAGTGTAGGAATTACAGTGATTTTCATGTGTAATCCCTTTTTAGGGGCTCAGAGTAATTAGAACACTTAACAATCATACTAAACTAAAATGATGTTTTTAATACTTGGTTGCAAATCTTTTGTAGTCAATTACTTCCTGAAGTCTGGTCCCCATAGACATCACCAGATTTCTTCCATGGTGATCCTCTACCAGGCCTTCACCGCATGTGTTTTCAGTTCCTGCCTGTTCTTGGACGGTTTTACCTTCAGGTTTACTTTCAGTACGTGACATTCACGCTCAACTGGATTAAGGTCAGGGGATGGACTAGAACATTCCTCTGCATTGCTTTGAAAAAGGCTGCTTTCTCTATGCTTTGGGTGAAGCTCAGGCTGCACTGCAATGTACTGTCCATGAGATTTGAACCATTTGGCTGAATCTGAATAAGCAATATAGGCCCATACTCTTCATAACTCAAGGCCTGCTGCTTTTCCCAGCAGTTACATCATCTATAAATAAAAGAGAGCATGTTCCACTGACAGACATACATGCCCTCACCACAACACTACCTCCACCATGCTTGACAAATGAGATGTAATGCTTTAGACCATCAGTTCGTTCCATTTTTTTTTGTGATGTGATGATCCATGTCTAGACAACTTTGTTGATATTCAATTATATATGGACTGTATTTCCAGATCTTGTTTGTGAGGAAGGCAGGCGGCATGTAAATAGTATCCCAACTTAAAGAAATACAAAATACATCTGTATTGAAAGTATCTAGAGCCAAACTAAATAACTTTGAATTAGAGGCTAGATCTGCTAACATCATAGTCCAGTTCTTGCCACATCCATTTGAATGCCAAGGACCATAGGCACAGTCTAAAAATCACACCATCATGATCATATATAAACAATTATGAGAAAGACTGTCACAGCACAAAATGAATAGTTATCTTTTTACAGTGCTGACTGGCAAAAAATATCTGTTTTTTGTCTTTTATGGGAGCTTCATTATCACTGTAGCTGCTGCTAATGCTAACTTTTTTTTTGTTTTTACCCAATTTTCTCTTCCATTTAGTCATTTCCAATTCCTCCCGCTACTTAGGACTCCTCCAATCACACGATACTACCAACGCTAGGAGGGTGAAGGCAGCACAGACTTCCTCTGAGACCTGTGAAACCAGCCACCATTTCTTTTCTAACTGCCACTCACGCAACGTCATGGGACAGCTGAACAGAGGAAAGCACCAACCGCCAGATCTGTTACGTCAGCTAACAGACGCCTGCACTGACTAGTATTGCGTTGAGTGATGGGGGGAGAAGGGGGGCCATCCTGCCCACCCAGAGAGAGTGAGGCCAATTGTGCTCTCTTGGACACCTGGATACAGATGGCTGTAGCATCACCAGGGATCAACCTCGCGATCTCCTGATGACAGGGTCAGCGCTTAGACGGTTGCGCCACTCGGGAGCCCATATAATGCAGAATGTTTAAGATAAGCAGGTGTCAGAGAGACTCACCTTCCTTTACATTCAGTTCCACTGGTGTGTAGACGTCAAAGCCAGATTTCCCAACTGCACATTTGTACGTTCCAGAATCCTCTACAGTGAGCTCCCTGATCACCACCCAGAACTGTGCAGCTCTGGTGTCATCAAACAATGAAAATCGTCCCATATTCATCCACTCATTTTTTCCGTTTGTCCAAATTTGATTCGCCAGAAAGGGCCATAAACCCGTACAGAGGTATTTTGGGTTTGATGTGTATCTTCTCTCATATCTACACTTGATGAGGACTCCTCCTCCTGAATATCCCATCACTCTCTCTGATTCTCCTCCACCTACTAAAAGAGGACAAATGTCCATCTGAGTAAAGGCTTCATTTGACGCTGCAGATAGTGCTGATTATTTAGAAGAGCATCTCCTTACCTGAAATCAGCAAGAGGGTGAAGATGAGGAGGATCTTCATTCTGAGTTCAGGCTCACAGACTAACACCAGCTCAGATATCAGAGGCTCTGGAACGTGCACCTTCTCAAAGACACCAACTCTCTGTACTCTGTGACTCTGTTACTGTTCTGTGGCTACAGCTGCATCACAAAGACAAATTGAGCTTATGCCCACTTCCTTTTCTGACCTTGAGAACAAGATACAAAAACCTCTCAGCAAGATGAATATGTGAATGTGTACGAACAAAGTTGCAACTAAAATGTTTTGAGATGCTTTCAGTGAAATGCACTGCACTAGAGTAAACACTGGGCTTGGGTTGAAAGTTGATGCTGCTTCATGTTTTTTTAGCTTTAGTCTGCTGAAGTGTGCACACTACTGTTTGGCTTTACTGTTGTACTGTCAACAGTTTATCCATGCGGCTTACTTTACTTGAACAATCCCATAGGAAAGAGAAATGAAGGGTACTTCTTAGTATCTGTGTAGTTTCTCCAGATAGAAGCACTTTTGCTTAGGTCTCAACTGCTGCAAAGATATTTCTCCTGATAAAAATAGACCAGTAATCTCACAAATGTCTCCACTCAACTTTGGACACACCCCTCAATAAAGTCCCACATGGTGGTCATATTTGCCAATAATATAACACTCATGTTTATCTGCAACTGAGTGCTCTGTTAGTGAATGGTTATGTATGGTTCTCTGCTGACTGGTGCTAGAAGGCCTCTACTGCTATCTAGAGCGCAATGTGAGAAACTGTGGAGGACAGTTGATTAAAGAGAGATACTGATAAAGCTTTTTTGAAGATTAGAAATGAGCAAATCAGAGGGACAGTGAAGGTGGAGCAGTTTGGAGATAAAGCCAGAGAGGCCAGGTTGAGATGGTTTGGACATGTGTTGAGGAGGAATAGTGGATATATTGGTCAAAGAATGTTGGAGATGGAGCTGCTGGGTAGAAGGAGAAGAGGTAGACCTCAGAGAAGGTTTATGGATGTAGTGAAGGTGGACATGGAGATGGTTGGGGTGAAAGTAGAGGAGGCAGTGGATAGGGCAAGATGGAGGCAGATGATCCGCTGTGGCGACCCCTAAAGGGAGCAGCCGAAAGAAGAAGAAGAAGAAGAAGACTGATAAAGCTTTTTGATGGATTGTAGAAGTTCACGATAGTACTCAGACAAAAATCTTCACATATTTTCATGTTCTCAGATACTTATTTTCAAGTATGTCATGTGAGTAGATTGAACACATCACCCTGCTGTCTGTATGTGCACACATTCAGTAGTGCTAATGTGCTGCGAAATGATCATTTCTTTAATTCTCATCATGTGACACACGCACACCTTCTGGGTCGCGAGGAGTGCTGGAGCCTCTTCCAGCGGTCATCGGGGCAGAAGGCAGGAAAAACCCTGGACAGGTCGCCAGTCCATCGCAGGGCAGACACATTCACTCACACCTAGGAGCAGTTTACCACGTCCAGTCGGCCTGACTGCATGTCTTTGGACTGTAGGAGGAAACTGGAGAACCCGGAGGAAACCCACGCAGACACGGGGAGAAACTCCACACAGAGAGGACCCCGGTCACCTGGCCGGGGAATCGAACCCAGACCCCCCTCGCTGTGAGGCAACAGCGCTACCCGCCACGCCACCGTGCCGCCCGGATATTTCTACATCTTTGGAAAAAAAAAGTTCCTATGTACACTTAAAGAAACTACATTGAAAAAATCGTTCATTCAAAGTATTTATTTAGGTTGAATGAAGTAGTTTTATTAAAAAAATGTATTTGTTACTACATTAAGTCATTTTTTTATTGAGATCTGACTAGACGCTTACAGTGTAGTTACAGGCTTAAACATATTGTTCTAATCCTTTACTTTATTATGTGCAAGTACTGCACATGTAAAAACATTTTTCACACTTCATTCATAACCATGATTCTCTAAGAATCATCCAAGGGTGGATGTCAGTGCCCTTGTTTGACCTTCATTTTTAAGATTGTTCTGCCATCTAGAGGACAAAAACAGCACTTATTATCAGTGAAAAAGGTTAGGAGTGAACATTATGAGTGAGACCTCTCCCCATTGATCTCCAAGCAAAAGCCAGTTTAGCAGGGCTGAGAAAAAGACCACTAACTCTTCATTTATTACATAGACTTCTTAAGCACTTGCAGCAAAACAATATGGACACACATAATGGTTTATTTTCCAAAATAAAAGTCTGTACATCTAAAATCTGTTTGATAAGACTTAAAATTGTTAGGCCTTGTATGCAGGACAGTAGCCTGGGTGGTCCAAGGGTGGTGTGGTAGTGGCATGCAGTCAATGTGATGCCAACCTTCGTCATGCTCACTATCTGGGTGCTAATGATAAGAGCTTAATATGAGCACACACTTTGGACACCATTGATAAAAGGATAAAAAAGGAACCTCAAACAATGGAAATGCAAGTACAGTGATATACTTGATATACTATGTATCTGAGCAGTGGCAAAGATAAAAAAGCTTTTAAAGTCGTGAAGTACATTGAGGGCAATCCTCATTTTCAGTGTAGCCGAGCGTTTACAAAAACAGGGATTGACATGACAAAGAAACTAATAACTACATTTAATCATTTTAAATTAAAAGAAAATTTAAAATAACAGTGAATAAAAGATAAAAGTAGATAAAAATAGAACTTGAGATTTAAATGATAAGAAATTAAGATCAAAAGTAGATAAGAAATTAGTAAGGTAATAATACAATATCACAAATTTTAAAAAGTAATGCTAAAAAAACTATAAAAAATAAAATGAGAGGAAATAAATAAGTAAAAAGAGATAAAGAACTAAGGAGAGCTAACACAAAAATAAAAGTTACAAATAAATATAAGTAAGTAAAATGATTTAAAAGTAAAGTGAAATGATTAAAGCCAGCAGAGGGCAGCATCTGTCCGTCATTGTTACTCCAATGGGGCCTAGTGAACTTTTATTGATCTGTAATAAATCTGTTTAATGACAGATATATCTGAATACGCAGATTAAAAAATACATGTTTCTGTTTATGACGGCACCTCGAGGCTTGTTTCTGTTTCTAAGAGTGACTGTGAAGAATAACCAGAGGAAACCGGACGTTCTGGAGGTGAAGAATCTGAACAGGAATTAGAGAGTCAGGCACAAATAATAATCTCATCATTCAGAAGTGAACAAACTGGCAATATGTGAGCAGATGTTCTCTGTGTGTGCTGCACATTAAGTGTGAAAAAAAAATAGCTGACAATGAAGGCGGTGTGGTTTTAGCTGCTCAGGATGTGGTGTTTTATTTTCAGTGACCTGATGTGTGTTCATTTCTGTGGTAGAATATCTGAAGGAAATGTCAGTTTACAGGGCCTAGTGCAAGGCTTGCATGCAGCTGCTTGGGCATGGAAACCCATGCCAGGCTGATCATGTTCCTGTTTCTGTTGCCACAGTTACGTGTGGCAGTGTATCGCGGAACGATGAGGCGGACGCATGTGCGGAGGTAAGCGACTTTTATTAAGGGTAAATCCAGAATCAGGGTCATAACGGTCCAAGGTCATATAGCCGACACGGATAGAATGGGGTTCAGACATGACACAAACCAGAACAGAACTAACAGCAAACGAAGCAAACATCAAAACAGAGCAAGGACATGAAACAGAGACCAATACAAAGACCGGCAAATGCAAGAGACAAGCACAGGGCTTAAATAACAGGGAAAATGAGGGACAGGTGTAAACAATCATGGGAGGAGTTACAAAACCAAAACACGAACACATGGACAGGACTGGGAGGGGCCAATCGTGACAGACAGCAACAAACCCATACTAGGACCTGGCAATGCTGCCAGCAGGGAACAAAAAGAGGAACCTCAGGTTCCTGTGATGTAGACTGCAAAAGGTATGTGCTCATTTACTCAAGCTGACAGCTTAATTCTCATCTAGGAACATGGCATTTGAAACCTTTCGAGAAGTCTATTACAAATACTAACACATTTACACAGTTTCAGGGGAAAAAAGAATGTGTGAAAGGAAACACACCATCTCGTTTTGGTGGAAATGAAAATACAAGTTTACATTGAAAACTTATCTGCTTAGGCGAACGTTTGGCTGGGTAGTCACATGTGTCATTGTCTCTGTTAAAGGCTGCTCTAGGAACAGTATCAGTAGATCAGCCTGCTTTCTTGCTGAAATTCACTGTTGCATATGTTGGACCTTCAGCAGATTGAGTGGCACTTGTTGAAGAATCAGAGAGAATCGAGGGTAACCGAGCTGTGGAGTAGGTGACCTGGTCAGGAGAGTTTGATGGTAACTGAGCAGGAGAATAAACAGGATTTGACAAGTCACAGCTTGAGGGTAACTGGACATCAACAGTCTGAGAAGGTTCTGAGGGGTTTGTGAGTACCTGGACATTACCATAAACAACCTGAGAAGGTTCTGATGGGTTTGTAGGTAGCTGAGCAGGAGAGTAGACTGTGGAAGCTCTGTTGTCTGAAGAAGGAAGGTGTGTGATGTCAATCTCCTCGTAGTCATACAAAGCCTGAGAAACCTAAGAGATGAAAAAAGGTTTGAAGTGAGCTCATCTGTGTAACTCCTTTTGGAGCAGGTTGACTGATGTTTAGGTTTTCCTTATTTCTGTATGTGAGCTTGATTAGTATTTCAGTTCTTGATGATTCGTTATTATACGTTCTTTGGTGGATGTGTTTTCCAGGGGGAACCGTCTCTGAAGTGCAATGTTGACTCACCCTGTGGACTGAGAATTCTCTGAGGGGTTGGCTTTGGTTTCTGCCTGGGTCTGAGGAGAAACACATCCATTGCATTAAGTCAGTTACAAATTAAAGATTGATTTAGAATATTAAAGGAGTAAACAGATGTTGTATTGTTATTTTATTGTCTTGCATTACTTATTTTTATATTATTATATATTGCTACTGTCAGAACAAAACCTTGTATCTCCATTTTTGTCATTTTTCAGTTTTCGACATATTTCAAAAAAGCTTATTGTCCTTTACATCGTGTGTAAATTTCATGATGAATGGACCAATGGAGAAGTGTGGATCTATTGACTTGTATTAAAAATAAAGTTTGTTTTTCCTTCTTCTGTAAAGTTATCATTTTGGAGATATGATGTTTTGTTCTGACAGGAAAGATAAACTGAATGTACAACTGAGCTGAGAAATTTACAGCCAGCAGAGGGCAGCATCTGCATATCACTGAGGCCTACTGTACTTTAGTCTCTTATGAACGTGTTTAATGACCCATTTATCTAAATATGTAGATTTTTAAATCTGAACCCATTTGAAGTGTCTTGGGGAATTAATCAGCTCAACAAGACTGGACTTGGCCTCACTAAACATTATTTGCTATGGTCATTTCCTATATTCATCTAAGTAGCCCCAAAATAAAATGTGCATAAGTATCAATTTTATATATGTGCATGTTTCTGTTTATGATGGTACCTCGAGTCTTGCTTCTCTTTTTAAGAGTAACAATGAAGAATAGGAGTCCCATCAGAAGCAGAGCCAAAATCACAACAATGACCATAGAGGAATATGCTGAAGGAGGAGAATCAGAACTAGATTAAGAGAATCAATCACAATTATCTGATCATTTAATAATGATAAAACTGACATCATATGAGCCGATGTTCCTTGTGTGTACTGTATATTAAGTATAAAACATTAGAAGTTTTAGGAGTTGAGGATGTGGTTGGTTTTGTGATCATTAGACTGATGTGTGTTCACTCCTGTGGTAGAATATCTGCAGCTGAAGGACCTAAATGTCAGTTTGTGTAAAGTATCTGAGAATATTGTTGCTGACTGACTACAGTTTACCAGAATATATTACAGTATGGATTTTATACCTGTTGAAGTCTTAAATGAGGAATTCACTGTAGTTGTAGGCGCTGTAGAGGAGGTTGTTTCTGTGCTCTGTGGAGTTGAGCTTGATGGTGATGTTGAGGCTGTCATTGCTCGTCGTTCTTAGTGGAGATAATGGGGAAAATAAAGATACGTCATCTTATGATGTCATTAGTCTGACCTTACTCATTTACATTTACGGCATTTGGCTGACGCTCTTATCCAGAGCGACTTACAATTTGATCATTTTACACAGGCAGGCCAAGGCGGTGTTAGGAGTCTTGCCCAAGGACTCTTATTGGTATAGTGTAGGGTGTTTGCCCTGGTGGGGATTGAACCCCAGTCTACAAGGCAGAGGTGTTACCCACTACACTATCCCTCATTTATACAGAACAGCTTTCTCTTTCACCTCTTTCACTATTATGATAATTATTTGTTAATCTCATTGTTATTGCATGTCTTACGTGTATGTGAGGACGCATACAAAATATTTGAGTGTCGGATTGTGAATCAAACAGCTTTCTTTAGACTGACCTTCTCCAGACTGCCGACTCCCTGAAATTCAATGATTAAATTATAAACATGTGTACATTTCTCTCCCCAACTGCAAACATATTCAAAATAAAGTGTCTGAAAGTAACCAGATTAATTTCATTGAAATTTTTATCTACTCACCAGTAACTGTGAGGTTGATCTGTGTGATATAGGCCTTGTATCCATGGTCAGATGTCCAGTCTGATTCAGCTCCACACCAGTATTCACCAGAGTCTCCCTCAGTCAGATTGTTGATGATCACAGTGAAGATCTGCTTTCCATCATCATGTAGAGAGAGTTTCCCCTCATTTCTCCATCTTCTGCTCTCTTTAACTGATGTTGTATTATTACAGTCAGCAGTGCCCACTCTCCTACAGAGAAACTTGGGGTAACTGCTGTGGGATTGTGAGTATTTGCAGCTGATGTTCACACTTCCCCCTACATGGCCAGTCACACTGATGCTCTTCTTGTAGGACAGATCTGTCAATCATAAATAATCACCTTCACAGTTTATACACAATTTCACTGAACTCCTCACTATGCATATTCGGTCACTTCTCTGGACGTCATGTCCTTCGACTGACAGTATTTTCACATTATATTTATGAGTAAAGGATGTTGAGTCAGGAAGTTTGTCTATAGTCACACTGCAGCTTAACACATTCAGAGGAAGTCCATATTCAGAGATGATAGAAACAGAATAAATAGCTTTGAACTAGAGACGAGATCTGCTACCATCATAGTGAAGGTCTCACAAAGTACATTCAACAAATACCAAGAACTATAAACACAATCTGATAATCCCACAGTCATTGTCACACATGAACAGCTACTGTATGTAAACACATTTCAACAGCTGGGGTTAAAGAGGATTCATCCAATCAGAGATGAGATGGTCTGGAAAAATCTGGTGAGACTAATTCTGTGATAACAGTGGTAAAAGGAGCTGCTGTAGGTTTCTGCCTTCATCCTCACTGTAGCTGATGTTAATGATGCTGGAGGTTTAGGATAATAAACAGGTGCAGTGCTGAGAGAGACTCACCTTCCTCTACCTTCAGTTCCACTCGTTTGTAGACGTCAATGGCCAAATCTTTATCAACTGCACAGTTGTACATTCCAGAATCCTTTACAGTGAGCTCCCTGATCACCACCCAGAACTGTGCAGCTCTGGTGTCGTCAAACAGTGAGAATCTTCCACTGTTTATCCACTCATTTTTAACTTCGGTCTTGATCTGGTCAGCACAGTTTGACCATGGACCCTTACAGAGATATTTCTGGTTTGATGTGTATCCTGTGTCGTATCTACACTTGATGAGGACTCCTCCTCCTGAATATCCCATCACTCTCTCTGATTCTCCTCCACCTACTAAAAGAGGACAAACGTCCATCTGAGTAAAGGCTTCATTTGACGCTGCTGATAGTGCTGATTATTTAGAAGAGCATCTCCTTACCTGAAATCAGGAAGAGGGTGAAGATGAGGAGGGTCTTCATGTTGAGTTCAGACAGACATCAGAGGCCCTGAAATGTACACCCTGCCTCTGTGTGACTCTGTGACTGGGCTGCATCTTCAGCTACATCTTAAACAGAAACTGATGTCATGCCCACTTCCCCTTTCTGACGCTGAGAGAGAAAGAGGTGAAAACGTCATCTCAGCAAGATGGTGTGTGATAATATATATCAGCTTTCCATCAAATTCACCGAGCAAAAGTAAACATTGTCTTTGAGCTGCTTTGAAGCAGCTTCATGTTTTCATTCATTAGCGTTTGGCCTGTTTCAGTGTCCCCACCCCTGTTTAACTGTACTGATGTGTACCAGTTACAGTATTTGAAGGCACTCATCAGAAAGAAAAGTCAAAAGTGGGATCTCCTTAATGTCTCTGTAGTTTCTCCTGGAGTAGGAGCCCCGAGTCCAGAACTACTTTGAGAGGATTTCAGCACCAGAATTGTCCTTTGGTTTAGACTGTCAGTAAATGAATATGTATGAATCCACTGTTGAATATTCAAGTTCATGTCACTGATTCTGTGCTGGTCTGGGTAAGAAGGCCTCTACTGCCATCTAGAGCACAATGTGTGTAACAGCAGCACTGAGCAGCCCTTGCTGTGTTCTCTGTGGAACACACACACACACACACACACACACATACACACACACACACTTTCTAAGCTGTGTGTTTCTAAGTGTTTATGTAATACAAATGCGATTAAAGAAAGAGTTTAATCACTTTACAATAACAATCTTTTAAAAGACATCTGTTAGTTCTTACTCAGTAATTAAGCAACACAGAATTAACAAGGTTAGAAGATTTATTCAGTTTTGTTGCACATTTTTTATTTAATAATTACTTCTTACTTAGTAATTAAGCAATGAAGATCTGATCAGGTCAGAAGATTTATTCAGTTTTGTTTTATAGTTTTACATTTTTTATAACAGACCAGCTGTTGCTTCACAAATCTCAATTATTCATTATTAGTTTATAAAGTAACAGTGAACATTTGTTAATATATGTCTCCTTCATTCTACTGATTCATAAATAAATAATGATGGCAAAACATAAATTCAGGAGCTTCTTAACTACCTTAGCGACTTCGGTCTCAGTAATGGACAAGCCT
Source organism: Pygocentrus nattereri (assembly GCF_015220715.1). Classification (NCBI taxonomy): domain Eukaryota; kingdom Metazoa; phylum Chordata; class Actinopteri; order Characiformes; family Serrasalmidae; genus Pygocentrus; species Pygocentrus nattereri. Next base: position 36,993,579 of record NC_051222.1, on the reverse strand, counting down.
ATTCCCGTGTCCCCAGACTCAGCCTCTTCACTGGAGAACGTGTCGGTGGAATTGAGAAGGTCCTCAAAGTATTCCTTCCACCGCCCAATGACGTCTTCAGTCGAAGTCAGCAGCACACCATCTCCACTATATACAGTGCTAGTGGCACACTGCTTTCCCCTTCTGAGTCGCCTGACGGTTTGCCAGAATCTTTTCGGAGCCGACTTAAAGTCACTTTCCAAGGCCTCACCAAACTCCTCCCACACCCGGGTTTTTGCCTTTGCCGATGACTGAAGCTACAGATCGCTTGGCCTGTCGATACCTGCCAGCTGCCTCTGGTGTCCTACAGGCCAACCATGCCCGGTAGGACTCCTTCTTCAGCTTGAAGGCATCTCTCACCTGGGGTGTCCACCACTGGGTTTGAGGATTACCGCCCCGACAGGCACCAACTACCTTGCGGCCACAGCTACAGTCAGCCGCTTCAACAATGGAGGAGCGGAACATGGCCCATTCTGAGTCTATGTCCCCCACCTCCCACGATATCTGGTCAAAGTTCTGACGGAGGTGTGAGTTGAAGATCAGTCTGACAGGTTCTTCTGCCAGACGTTCCCAGCAAACCCTCACTATACGTTTGGGTTTGCCTGGTCTGACCGGCATCTTCCCCCACCACCTGATCCAACTCACCACCAGGTGGTGATCAGTTGACAGCTCAGCTCCTCTCTTTAACCGAGTGTCCAATACACATGGCCGCAAGTCTGATGACATGACTACAAAGTCAATCATTGTAGATTTACTTGAACTAAGGGATACAAATCCTGAAAGCCAGCCCAGCCCATTATCCCTCCTCCACCAAACTTTACTGTTGGCACTATGTATTTAGAGTACATTGTGTAGGTAGCGTTCTCCTGGCATTCTCCTGGCGTTCTCCTGGCATTCGCTGAACCCAGATACATCCATCTGACTGCCAGATAGTGAGGTGATTAATCACTCCAGAGAACATGTTTTCACTGCACCAGAGTCCACCGGCGGTGTGCTTTACTCCACTCCATCCTTTTGCTGTGACATCATGACAGGTTAAGTCACACAGTAAATTTTTGCTTTACTTGGCTGCATTGACATCAAATATTGTGACATACAGCGTACAATTGTGTTTAGTGCAATACACTAAATTTCAGGTGTTCTATATATAATATTAACATTTTTGATTAAAAGTTCCTTCTACTCAAAATGCACTCTGTTATTTAACCTGGTGGGCTTGATTCTTCAGACTCCAGACAATTAAAGTGTGCAGGTGTTCAGACTCTATACATAACAATTCTGATTGGTTAGTGGAGTCAGAAAGACTGAATCAGACTGGTGAGTGGAGTCAGATAGATTACATCTGATTGGTGAGTGGAGTCTGATGGACTCAATCTGATTGGTTAGTGGTGAGTGAAATAACCCTTTTAAGGAACTTTACACAAATAGCCTTTATTACACACTGTACAGCTCAGTGGAATGTAGAATATACTTTACATTGCATCATTACAATGGGATTCGAACCGATTCATGAAAACGTAGCCGTATTAAAGTACAGTGCAGGTGAAGTATTAGTTCACATTAATAAGCCTTTTCATATTAAAGAACTGAAGCCAAGGCACACTCATTCTTTAACATAATTAACAGAACTTTATTTGTACTTACTGAGTAATTCAGTTATACGCTTTGTGTTTGATGTAACAATAGATAATGAGTACGTGAGCTGAGTTAAACTATAATTGATGTTTATATTTATTTAAATATACTATTTACATGCATTTTTTCTATATGGTGAGGTTGCAGATTTTAAACCCCATGACTGACCAGGTATATCAGGTTGTGCCTCTACTGCCCATCACACACACACACACACACACACACACACACACACACACACACAGTTGATATATTTATGTAGATATATATAAAACATAAACACTGTAAAATATCTGTATTCGTCTAACAGATTAGACAACTCACAGAACCTCATAGCTGAATATTAATGCCATCTATAACCACAATTTATAAAACTTTTCACATACAATATTATCCAAAACACATTTACACACTTCCAGAATTAAATATTTCTTTGTGTGAAAGGAAAATATTCCATCTCATTTTGGTGGAAATGCATAAACATCCTCTCCATGGATCACCACCTTATCGTGGTGGAGAGGTTTGTGTGCTTGAAGGACCCTAGGAGCTATGTTGTCTGGAGCAAAAGCTCCTGGTAGGGTCTCCCATGGCAAACTGGTCCTAGGTGACAGGCCAGACAAAGTGTGATCCATAACCACCCCTATGAGGACAACAAAGCAGGACTCGTGTACCCTGCCCGGATCAGGGTTACCGGGGCCCCACCCTGGAGCCAGGCCTGGGGGAGGGGCTCGCCAGCGAGCGTCTGGTGGCCGGGCATTCACTCATGGTGCCCGGCCGGGCCCAGCCCGAAGGAGCTACATGAGTCCCCCCTCCCATCGACCCACCACCGATGGGAGGGGCAGTAGTAGGGGTGCGGTGCATTGTGGATCGGGCAGTGTCCGAAGGCGTGGGCCTTGGCGTTCTGATCCTCGGTTGCTGAAACTGGCTTTTGGAACTTGGAACGTTACCTCACTGGCGGGGAAGGAGCCTGAGTTGGTGCGCGAGGTCGAGAGATACCGGCTAGATATAGTCGGGCTCATCTCAACACACAGCTTGGGCTCTGGGTCCAATCTCCTTTAGAGGGGCTGGACTTTTTTCTTTTCTGGAGTTGCCCATGGTGAGAGGCGGCGGGCAGGTGTGGGCTTTCTCATAGCCCCTCGACTCGGCGCCTGTATGTTGGGGTTTTCCCCAGTGGACAAGAGGGTAGCTTCCCTACGCCTTCGGGTTGGGGAACGGGTCCTGACTGTTGTCTGTGCTTATGCACCGAACAGCAGTTCAGAATACCCAGCCTTCATAGAGTCCTTGGGAAGGGGTGCTTGAAAGTGCTCCTCCTGGAGACTCGATTGTCCTACTGGGGGACTTCAACGCTCACGTGGGCAACGACAGTAAGACCTGGAGGGGTGTGATTGGGAGGAATGGCCTCTCTGATCTGAACCCGAGTGGTGTTCAGTTTTTGGACTTCTGTGCAAACCACAGTTTGTCCATAACGAACACCATGTTTGAACACAAGGATGTCCATAAGTGCACATGGCACCAGGACACCCTAGGCCGCAGTTCAATGATTGACTTTGTAGTCATGTCAGCGGACTTGCGGCCATGTGTATTGGACACTCGGGTAAAGAGAGGAGCTGAGCTGTCAACTGATCACCACCTGGTGGTGAGTTGGATCAGGTGGTGGGGGAAGATGCCGGTCAGACCAGGCAAACCAAAACGTATAGTGAGGGTTTGCTGGGAACGTCTGGCAGAAGAACCTGTCAGATTGATCTTCAACTCACACCTCCGTCAGAACTTTGACCAGATATCGGGGGAGGTGGGGGACATTGACTCAGAATGGGCCATGTTCCGCTCCTCCATTGTTGAAGCGGCTGACTGTAGCTGTGGTCGCAAGGTAGTTGGTGCCTGTCGGGGCGGTAATCCTCGAACCCGGTGGTGGACATCCCAGGTGAGAGATGCCGTCAAGCTGAAGAAGGAGTCTTACCGGACATGGTTGGCCTGTAGGACACCAGAGGCAGCTGGCAGGTATCGACAGGCCAAGCGATCTGCGGCTTCAGTCGTTGCCAAGGCAAAAACTCGGGTGTGGGAAGAGTTCGGTGAGACCTTGGAAAGTGACTGTAAGTCGGCTCCGAAAAGATTCTGGCGAACCGTCAGGTGACTCAGAAGGGGAAAGCAGTGTGCCACTAGCACTGTTTATAGTGGAGATGGTGTGCTGCTGACTTCGACTGAAGACGTCATTGGGCGGTGGAAGGAATACTTTGAGGACCTTCTCAATCCCACCAACACGTTCTCCAGTGAGGAGGCAGAGTCTGGGGACACGGGAATAGGCTTGTCCATTACTGAGGCCGAAGTCGCTAAGGTAGTTAAAAAGCTCCTTGGCGGCAGGGCTCCAGGGGTGGATGAGATCCGTCCCGAGTTCCTCAAGGCTCTGGATGTTGTGGGGCTGTCTTGGCTGACACGCCTTTTCAACATTGCAGTGGACATCGGGGGTGGTGCCACTTGATTGGCAGACTGGGGTGGTGGTGCCTCTTTTTAAAAAGGGGGACCGGAGGGTGTGTTCCAACTACTAGGGGAATCACACTCGTCAGCCTCCCTGGTAAGGTCTATGCAAGGGGTACTGGAGAAGAGAGTCCGGCTTATAGTCGAACCTCGGATTCAGGAGGAGCAGTGCGGGTTCCGCCCTGGTCGTGGAACACTGGACCAACTCTTTACCCTCTCCAGGATTCTCGAGGGTTCATGGGAGTTTGCCCAACCAGTCCACATGTGCTTTGTGGATTTGGAGAAGGCATTCGACTGTGTTCCCCGGGGTATTCTGTGGGAGGTGCTTCGGGAGTACGGGGTACATGGCTCTTTGCTACGAGCCATTCAGGCCCTGTACAAACAAAGCAGGAGCTTGGTTCGCATGGCCGGCAGTAAGTCAGACTTTTTCCCAGTGAGAGTTGGACTCCGTCAGGGCTGCCCTTTGTCACCGATTCTATTCATAATTTTTATGGATAGAATTTCTAGGCGCAGTCAGGGGATGGAGGGTGTCCGGTTTGGTGACCTCAGGGTCACATCGCTGCTGTTTGCAGATGATGTGGTCCTATTGGGGACATCAGGCCGAGAACTTCAGCTTTCACTGGATCGGTTTGCAGCCGAGTGTGAAGCGGCCGGGATGAGGATCAGTACCTCCAAATCCGAGGCCATGGTTCTCACGCGGGAAAGGGTGGAGAGCCCTCTCTGGGTCAGGGATGAGCTCTTGCCTCAAGTGGAGGAGTTTAAGTATCTTGGGGTCTTGTTCACGAGTGATGGTACAAGGGAGCGGGAGATTGACAGGCGGATTGGTGCTGGGTCAGCAGTGATGAAGGGCTCTTTACCGGTCTGTTGTGGTAAAGAAAGAGCTGAGCCATAAGGCAAGGCTCTCGATTTACTGGTCGATCTATGTTCCCACCCTCACCTATGGTCATGAGCTTTGGGTAATGACCGAAAGAACGAGATCGCGAATACAAGCGGTTGAAATGAGTTTCCTCCGCAGGGTGGCTGGACTCTCCCTTAGAGATAGGGTGAGAAGTTCGGTCATCCGGGAGGGACTCGGAGTAGACCCGCTGCTTCTTCACGTCGAGAGGAGCCAGTTGAGGTGGTTCGGGCATCTTGTTAGGATGCCTCCTGGACGCCTCCCTTGGGAGGTGTCACAGGCAAGTCCACCGGGGAGGAGACCCCGGGGAAGACCCAGGACACGCTGGCGTGAATATATCGCCCAGCTGGCCTGGGAGCGCCTCGGAATCCCTCCCAGGGAGCTAGTGGAAGTGGCTGGGGAAAGGGAGGTCTGGGCTTCATTGCTCAGGATGCTGCCCCCGCGACCCGAACCCCGGAGAAGCGGAAGATGATGGATGGATGGATGGATGGATGCATAAACATCCAAGTTTAAATTGAAAGCTGCTTCCACTAACGTTTGACTGTAGCATAGTCACATGAGTCCTTATCGCTGCTAAAGGCTGTTCTGGTAACAGCATCGCTCGCTCTGCCTACCTTCTTATTGAAATTCACTGTTGCGTATGTTGGGCCTTCCGTAGATGTTCCAGCTAAAGGCGGAGAGGCACTTGCTGAGGAATCAGAGAGAAATGTGAGTAACTGACCTGTGGAGTAGGTGACCTGGTCAAGAGAATTTGATGGTAACTGAGCAGGAGAATAAACAGGATTTGGGAAGTTGCAGCTTGAGGGCAACTGGACATTTTCATAATCAGTTTGAGAAGGTTCTGTGAGGTTTGTGGGTAACTGAACATTTTCATAGTCAGTTTGAGAAGGTTCTGAGATGTTTGGGGGTAACTGAACATTTTCATAGTCAGTTTGAGAAGGTTCTGAGGGGTTTGTGGATTGAGCAATAGAGTAGATTGTGAAGATTCCAGCATCTGATGTAGGAGCGTGTTTACTCTCTTTAATCTCTTCATAGTTATTGAAAAGATGGAAAACCTAAAAGCAGAAATATAAATAAAAACAATGACTTAATTACAATGTTTCTGAAGTGAACTGCAGTTTTTACTTCTACTGGAGCAGTTAGACTGACGTGAAGTTTTCAGGCTATGATTATTCATTCTTAAACATGTCAATGGTAGAAATGTTGTTTTCTCTGGGAGTCGTTTTGAAATACATCTTCACTCACCCTGTGGACAGCTGAGAATCCTCTGAAGAACTGGCTTTGGGTTGTGCCTGGGTCTGAGGAGAACCAATTCCATGAAATGATGTGTAAAATATCAATTATTAAAAGATAAACACAACTGCCCTGAAAATTTGTTAACTGTTTGTTCATGTATGTTCATTTATAGCCAGAAGAGGGCAGCATCTCCTCATCTCTGTTAGTCCAGTGGTGTCTAATAAATGTGTTTAAGGATCCATTTATGGCAACATACCAATCTTCAGAGTCTGACCAAATCAGACTGAGCCATAAAACTACCACAATATCAGGTTTAGCTCAGTTTTGTCAATTTTTGCTAGATCAATAAAGTTCATAACTTGAAAGATAAACAGGCTGTACAATTGCCCTGAAAATGTTGTTGTTGCTCTATTTCTTTTGATGCATGGTCATTTATGCAGAAGAGGGCAGCATCTACCCATCATGGTTAGCCCACATAGGGCCTAATGAATGCAGTCAATGATCAATTTATCCGAACATGCAGATAAAATGAATGGTCAAATGAATAGTCCAAACAACTATGTGTGCATAGGCCATAAGCATTGCATATATACGCATGTTTTTTGTGTGATGGTACCTTGAGTCTTGCCTCTCCTTCTAAGAAAGACTATGAAGAATAAGAGTCCAAACAGAAGCAGCAACACAATCACCGACACACCAGTGAGCACAGAGGAAACTGGGAGTAGTGGTTATGGAGAAACAGAATCATAACTCAGTCACAAATGATATTCCAAACATTCTGAAGTGATCAGACTAACAACAGAAGAGCAGATGTTCTTTGCTTATATGTGAAGTTTAATCACCTGACAAAGAAGATGGTATGGTCTTAGGCATTGAGGATGTGGTTGGGTTCGTGGTCAGTGAGCTGATGTATGTCGATGACTGTGGTAGAATTTCTGCAGATAGAAAGTAAAGGTCAGGCGGGCCTATTATCTGTGTACTTTATTACTGACTATAATGCCGTGACTGTGATACTGCATGAAAATTATACCTGTTGAAGTCTTGGATGAGGATTTTATTGTAGTTGTAGGGGCGTTTATTTCTCTGGTCTGTGCAGCAGGGCTTGATGGTGATGTTGAGGGTGATGCTGTTCCTGGTTTTGTTAAAGGAGATGAAGTAAAAATAAAAATAAAAGTGTTTCTAGATTTGTCATCTTGTGTTGTCATTAGATTGCCCTAATCTCTTCACACAGGACAAATAATGTTCTACACAACATAATATAACATATTTCACTATAATAATCATTTATGTTGCGACAGCTTCCTTATGTCAGGGGTGTCCAGTCTTGCTCTCAAGTGGCCGAACTGGCTGCAGGTTTTCAGTGGTTTTGAAGACCAATCAACTGATTAAACAAGCCATAGACTAACCAGAATGGTGCATACTTCTAACTTCCATACTCCATAAACACATAGAAGATTTTGAAAGTAAAGAGATTAACATAATATTGACTCACCAGTAACTCCGAGGTTGATCTGTGTGATATAGGTCTTGTATCCATGGTCAGATGTCCAGTCTGATTCAGCTCCACACCAGTATTCACCAGAGTCTCCCTCAGTCAGACGGTTGATGATCACAGTGAAGGTCTGCTTTCCATCATCATGTAGATACAGTTTCCCCTCATTTCTCCATCTTCTGCTCTCTTTAACTGATGTTTCATAACTACAATTAACAGGGCCCACTCTCCTACAGAGAAACTTGGGGTAACTGCTGTGGGATTGTGGGTATTTGCAGCTGATGTTCACACCTCCTCCAACATGGCCAGTCACACTGATGCTCTTCTCGTAGGACAGATCTGTCAATCATAAATAATCACCTTCACAGTTTCTACACAATATCACTGAACTCCTGACTCTGCATATTCGGTCACTTCTCTGGACGTCACGTCCTTCGACTGACAGTATTTTTAGATTATATTTATGAGTAAAGGATGTTGAGTCTAGAAGTTTGTCTACAGTCACACTACAGCTTAACACATTCAGAGGAAGTCCATATTCAGAGATGATAGAAACAGAATAAATAGCTTTGAACTAGAGACGAGATCTGCTAACATCATAGTGAAGGTCTCACAAAGTACATTCAACAAATACCAAGAACTATAAACACCATCTGATAATCCCACAGTCATCGTCACACATGAACAGCTACTGTATGTGAACACATCAACAGCTGGGGTTAAAGAGGATTCATCCAATCAGAGATGAGAAGGTCAGATAAAGGGTGTCTGAAGAGAGCGAGTCTGTAATAACACTGTTAATATCAGTATGTGTTTGTTTACAGGGCTATATGGAACATGGTTTCTGCTGTTTATCCTTTATGGGAGTTTGTACATTGATCCTCACAGTAGCTGATGTTATTGATGCTGGAGGTGTAGGATAATAAACAGGTGCAGTGTTGTGAGAGACTCACCTTCCTCTACCTTCAGTTCCACTGGTGTGTAGACGTCAATGGCCAAATCTTTATCAACGGCACACTTGTACTTTCCAGAATCCTTTACAGTGAGCTCCCTGATCACCACCCAGAACTGTGCAGCTCTGGTGTCGTCAAACAGTGAGAATCTTCCACTGTGTATCCACTCATTTTTAGCGTCTGTCCAAATTGGCTTCGTCATGCAGGGCCATGGAGCCTCACAGAGGTACTTTGGGTTTGATGTGTATTGTGTCTCATATCTACACTTGATGAGGACTCCTCCTCCTGAATATCCCATCACTCTCTCTGATTCTCCTCCACCTACTAAAAGAGGACAAACGTACATCTGAGTCAAGGCTTCATTTGATGCTGCTGATAGTGCTGATTATTTAGAAGAGCATCTCCTTACCTGAAATCAGGAAGAGGGTGAAGATGAGGAGGATCTTCATTCTGAGTTCAGGATCACAGACTAACACCAGCTCAGATATCAGCGGCCCTGAACCGTGCACTGCAACTGTCTCTGTGAACACACTGTACCTTCAGCTGCATCTCAAATAGAAACTGTCATATTGAGGGTTACACCCTGTCTTTGTCTCTGTCTGTCTCTGTGACTGTACTGTGTCCTCAGCTGCATCTCAAACAGAAACTAATAACATGCCCACTTCCTCTGTGACTCTGTGAAAGACACAGCTGAAAATCTCTCAGCATGATGATATGTAATGTATGTTTGAGCAAAGTGGCGTCTAAAATACTTTTAAATGCTTAAAATAAAATCCACTGCAGTTAAATAAAGTGTCTTTGAGTTGTGTTGAAGCATCTTCATGTTGTTTATTCATTAGAGTTTATTCTGTTTCAGTGGGTCCACCACTGTTTATCTGTTCTGCTGTGTGTGACTGTGCAGTTCAGCTACTTTACATGCAAGTACCCATTAAAAGAGTTAATTTAGCTGTTAGTCAATAGAAGTGTGTGGCTACACACATCTTGGTTGGTTAGTGTAGTGGTTAACACCTCTGCCTTCTACACTGTAGACTAGGGTTCAATCCCCCACCAGGGTAAGCACCCTACACTATACCAATAAGCGTCCTTGGGCAAGACTCCTAACACCACCTTCGCCTTCCTGTGTAAAATGATCAAACTGTAAGTCGCTCTGGATAAGACCGTCAGCCAAATGCTATAAATGTAAATGTAAATGACTCCACTGTTTAATATTCATGCTCATTGATTCTGTAGTGGTCTGTATCAGAAGGTCTCTACTGCCATCTAGAGCAGAGTGTGTGGAACAGCAGGACTGAGCAATCTGCTGTTCTCTATGTGATGCAAATATGATTGAAAAGAGAGGAGAAACACTTAATAAAGCACTAGTTTATAATGCATATATTACCTCATACTTCACATTCAACTAATGATTGATTAATCAGTTATTTAGAGTTCATCATCATTACATAATATATTCACTTTATTTCACAACAGACATAAAAGCCATTACTTCACACTGAAGTATTGAGCTCCTACTGTTTACAGCACGATTTCTTAGTATAGTAATAATATTACTACATTGATTAGCTTATATGTAACAGTCTGTCACTATATGTGTCTACTTTCATCTATATTATAATTATTTAATGATGACAAAATCAGAAATTTAGATATTATTCACTGTAAGAGAGTATGCTATGTGATTTGTTTAAAATGACATAAAAATGAATAATTATCATTTTTGCTAACTTAATGTGACTTTTTAAAAAGCCCCCAAAAAATGAATTCTTAAAACTTCAGGTATTTACGAGATTTGGTAAACATTGCCCTACAACAGGAGATATAGTTTTATAAACACTGCTGTCCATCCACAGAAGACCAGACCACTGTCCAGGATGTAAGTGTGAGCTCTGGAAACAAATCTTGAAGCGAATGATGCCAGATAAAGATAACTGAAACATCACAGGTGAATACCTAATAGTATATAGTGCTCACAACATAGTCTGGCGCTCATTTGATAGTATTAGGTGCCCACCACATAGGACACATCCAATTTTTATCTAAAAAAAAAAAAAAAAATACAGCACATCCCTTCAGAGGCTTCATTTTGTGTAAACATTAGATTTAATTTACTTAATTAAATAGTAATTAAATGTTTGTTTAAGTGCATTAACATGCAGAAATAAGCGACTTTTATTGAGGGCAAATCCAGGGTCGTGGTCATGACGGTCCAGGTTCATATAACCAACACAGAGAGATCGATAGGCAGACATGACGAACAGAAACACAGAATACAGAAATCCAAAGCACTTCAGACAAACTCAAACATACAATCAACACGTCAAAACCAGCATACAAACAAATCAAACAATCAGTACATCTGACATCAAACAGAGACCAGCGAAAACAAAGGGCAAACACAGGGCTTAAACATGACACCGGGAAGACGAGGGACAGGAATAAAGAATCAGGGGTGGAGTCACAAAACAAGGGGGCAGGACTAGGGATACCAAAACAAAGAAGCACGTGGACTATCAAAAGGTAAACAAAAAGCACATGGGGGAGTGGGAGGAGCCACGTGTGACAATTATGTAGTATTATGTTAATATTTAAGGTCATGGAGAGTAGGCTCACCACACTACAGGTCACTAATCGGTTTAAGATGAAGCAGCCAGCCAGCAAAATATAAGGTTCTGAGTCTTTGTCCGGTTGCCGTGCCAACCAACGTTTACATTTATGGCATTTGGCTGACGCTCTTATCCAGAGCGACTTAGTTTGATCATTTTTTAAACAGGTAGGCGAAGGTGGTGTTAGGAGTCTTGCCCAAGGACCCTGATTGGTATAGTGTAGGGTGTTTACCCAAGTGGGAGATTGAACCCCAGTCTACAGCGTAGAAGGCAGAGGTGTTACCCACTACACAAACCAACCACATGAACGTTTAGCATGAACATCCACTCAGCACTGGATTGAGCTTCAAGAACCTCCATATAAACCCACGTTCTGAGATGATCCTTATCCAGTCATTACAGTGACCACATATGACTCTGCTGTCTGTATATACTCACATTCAGTAGAGCTGATGATCTTTGCCCTGCGATCACATAATCTTTGTTCTAGGAAAAACTAATAGGCTCAACATATTTGAAAATACAAAGAATGTTTTTCACATTTGGAATTCTTAATTTCCAAAAATAGTCCTTCAAAGAATCATTTAAAGGTGCTTTCTGTTCTATGGCATTGTGTCAAAGATCCCTTGTTAGTGCCTTTATTTTTGAGAGTATAGTGCCCTCTAGAGGACATTTAGGATTATGTATTATTTGCAGTCAAACAGCTGAGAATGTGCTCATTAATCTGGACACAAAAGTGAAGAAAACCCAAGAGAAGGCTGTGAACGTGCCGTCTTGCGTTAATCAGGAAAGCCTGTTTACGGTGCACACCTGCTTCTTTCTGTTGAGCTTTGTGAGACCAGGAAGGCAAAAGAGGTCAAACAATTCCATGTCAGTGTTTAGAGATTTGCTGTGCAACTGGCAATTATTTATTATTATTGTATTCATTATCATTATTATCGTTATTAATATAGATATTCAAATAATAAGTTAAGGGTTAGACCTTCGCAGTGCACAGATCCTTGTTAGAATGAAAGAGGGTGATGAGTAGATAACCACCTTCATCACCACTAAGAGGTACTACAAGTATTCAGTCATGCTGTTCAGCCTGTCCGAAGCTCCTGTCATTTTCCAAATCCTTCATTAATGACATTCTTAGAGACATGCTGGGTAAATTCATCACAAACTTCATTGACGATATTTTCCACATATCCCGACACACATCAGTCTTGTCTATCTATATGTTAATCATCTATATATTAATGGAAAGAAGTGTGGATTTCATCTGTGGTCCACTTCCTTCTCCAGGATACATTATCCGTCCAGAGGGAGTAAATATGGATGACTCTAATGTTGAGGCATTTTGGAATTGGCCTATTTCCACCCCTGTCAAAGGTTTACAGCAGTTTATTGTATTTTGTCATTTCTATTGTAGATTAATTTCATGACTGTAGCAGCATTGCATCTTTGGTAACGCAAAACAACAGGTCTGGAACCTCCAAGCGGACAGGACTTTACCTCCACAACCATTCTTACATTTACATTTACAGCATTTAGCAGACGCTCTTATCCAGAGCGACTTACAAGAACAGTCTTAAACATACAGGCTTAAACATACAGGCCCTAAACCCTTTGTATCTTTGGTCCAGCATGTGTGTATATATATATATATATATATATATATATATATATATATATATATATATATATATATATATATATATACACACACATAGACAGTCCCAGAGCTGATGTGGCACTGGACCAAGACTGGACTGCTTCTAGGGCAACCGCTGGGACGTGGCGCTGGATGGTCCGGACGGGGCACTGATGGGACTCCTCTATTTACCTATACATAATATGTATACAATGGTGGTACAAGAGGTGAGCCCAGGTCTCTAAGACACTCAACGCTCCACTGCCCTTCACTTATATATAAAACAGCAAACACACAAAACACCACTGTATTCATCAAACAGATTACAAACCTTTAATCTCATTTTAAATCAAATCAAACCGAGCTATAGACAACTATCAACAGGCTTTTCAACGTGAAAACAGAACTTGTTCTGCTAACTTTTTACTATATCACTATCACACGAGTCGTTCTCCTGGTTAAACGCTGCTCTGGTAACAGCATCAGCAGAGCTGCCTGCATCCTTGCTGAAATTCACTGCTGTTTATGCTGGATCTTCAGCAGATATTCCAGATGAACGCTGAGTGGCACTTGATGAGGAATCAGAGAGAATTGCGGATAACTCTGCTGTGGAGGGCATAGTGGGTAGCGCTGTCTCCTCTCAGGAAAAAGGGCCTGGGCTTGATTTCCCAGCCAGGTGACCAGAGTCCTTTCTGTGTGGAGTTAAATGGTTTTCCCCCATCTGTGTGGGTTTCCTCCGGGTGCTCTGGTTCTCTCTCATAGTCCAAAAACATGCAGTCAGGCCAACTAGAGATGCTAAATTTGCCCGGTGATGGACGGGCGATCTCTCCAGGGTGTTTCCTGCCTTCCACCCAATGACAGCTGGGACAGGCCACAGCTCCCTTGCAACCCAGGGGGATAAGTGGCTTAGAGAATGTTTATGTGCGTGTTAAGGTTGTTAAAGCAAGTTAAGGTTGATGGTTATTGAACAGTGGAATAAACAGCATTTGAGAAATCACAGCTTGAGGGTACCTGGCCATCATCATAAACAGTTTGAGAAGGTTCAGAGAGGCTTGTAGGTAATTGAGAAGTAGTGTAGATGACTGTGGAAACATCAGCATCTGAAGATAAAAGGTGTCTATGATTGTTAATCTCCTCATGGTCAACGAAAGCACAGAAAACCTAACAGCAGAGTTAAATAAATAGGATAAAAATAATACCTAGAGAAGAACCTGGATAAGCAATGCTCATTTTGGAGCAGTCAGACTAATCTTATTAGTCCAGTTTTAGCTTTTATGTGAATGTGTTAATAATCTATTCCAATGGGAGCCTACACTGAAATACAATCTTGACCACCCTGTGGATTACTGAGAATCCTCTGACCGACTGGCTTTGGGTCATGCCTGGGTCTGAGGAGAAACAATCCCATTAATCATTAATCAATATGTAAATTAGAAATCAGATTTGAATATGAAATGAGGTGTATAACATCAGTTACTTGAAAGGCAAACAGGGGGTACATTTGCCCTTAAAATGTGTTTACAGGTTGTTGATGCATGTTCATTTATAGCCAGAAGAGGGCAGCATCTGTCCATCAGTGTTAGTCCACCGGGGCCTAATAAATGTGTTTACTGATCCATTTATCTAAACATCCCGATTAAAAAAATCCATGTGAAGTGTCTTGGAGAAACTAATAATGAGCCCAGCCACGGTCATAATTTGCCATACACAAGACCCAACACCACGTCTTCACTCAACATTGTCTTCTGTGGTAATTTCCTATGATGCAGTTAGTAACTGAAATAACAATATACGTGTAAATAAGTAAGCATACTGTCTGTGTGGGATCATACCTTGAATCTTGCCTCTCTTTTGTAAACACAGTATGAGAAATGCGAGTCCAATCAGAAGCAGCACCAGAATCAGAACAGACACAGCAGTCGTCACAGAGGAAGCTGGAAATAGCGGTGATGGAGAAACAGAGTCAGAACTCAGGAATAAATTACAGCCTAACCATTCTGAGCTGATCAAACTAACAATATAAGAGCAGATGTTCTTGGTGTGTACATTAAGTGTTCATACCAGAAGCAGACGTTGAAGATGATGGGCTTTTAGATGTTGAGGATGTGGTTGGTTCTGTGGTCAGTGAACTGATGTATGTTGATGACTGGGGTGGAATATCTGCAGAAAGAAAACATCAGTTGGTCCTTATTGTCTGTGTACATTATCACTGTGACTAAAATTCACCCAGATATATACAGTATGAACATCATACCTATGGATGTTTTAAAGGAGGAATTCACTGCTGTTTCAGATGTTGAAGAGGTTGATTGTGTTTCAGGTTTTGATATTGAACCTGAAAAAGAAAGGGGGAAAAATCATGTCATATTTGCTTGTTTCATTGTCATTAAACTTTCCTTAAGATCATATCATACAGACCAAATAATGAAGCAATAGAACGTGAGAGGGAGTGTGTTATTCACGATGACACATGACCTCGAGTCTTCTATTGACTTTAGTTCAATAAATAAAGTAAGAAATAAATAAATTGGGTCGTGAACGTGGCGGGTAATATGTTTTAATCTCAGCAGTTCTTTCTGCCCAATAAATAGTTATTATATTGTTGCTACTTCAGAGTAACGAACTCCGCACAGTCACTGCAAAGCCGGCAGTTCGTTCTCCAGCTCCTTCCACTAAATTCCCAAACTGTCATCATCACTGAGCAGCTTTTCAGTCAGCAGGTGTGAACGAAGAACTGCTAAACAACTTACCAAATCAGGCTGAGCTATAAAACCACCGCAATATCAAGTTCAGCTCAGTTTTGTCATTTTTTGCCAGATCTGTATTAATCTTGTTTTGTTCCAGCCGGTCTGTAAAGCCTCTTACAGCCCATTTAGTTCAGCATATGGAATTGGGTTAATTTCTGGCTGATTCTCTGTTGATTAGCTGTTCTTCTGTCACAGCTGCCGAATGAAAAGCTGCTGAGTGGTGACAACAATTTAGTGTTGACCTTTTCCAGACTGCAGGCTCAATTATAGAGTCTTACATTATAATTCTGTACACTTCAAGCTCCAGAACTCCAGAAATACTTAGAAGAGAGATTCTGGGCGCTCCCTCTGGGGCCTCCATTCTTCGTCCTCTGGGCTGTGCACGCGGTGGCCGTCGGGGCGTGTGGCCTCAGGTCTCCTGAGCTCCTAATGGGCTGTGGATGGTCCGGGTCCCCCGGGTCCTTCCCTATCTGTCTCTAGACCACGGGGGCATGGTTGCGGCTTCTTGCCCTCATTGTTGAGCACATTCCATGACACATGACACATGGACGCATATACACACATATACACATTGCTGCAAACAGTAGAATTGTGTGTGTGTGTATATATGTGTATGCATATGTATAGATATGTATGTATGTCTATATATTTTTTTCTCTTTTTTTTGTTTATTTAGTTGTCTGTTTATTTACTTATTTTATTTATTTTTTCTCTTTCTTTCTCTTTTGTTTCTTTTATTTTTATTTATTTATTTATTTTTAAATTATTATTATGATTTTTTTTTTCTCCCTACTTCTCTTTCTTTCCTGTCCTCTTTTTTCTCTCCTTTATTGCCTGTCAGGCCTGGCCAAACAAATAAAATAACTCTTCTTCTTTAACAAGAATAGGCTTTAGTAACCTATAGAGCTTTTCTTGTGAAAACAAATATGTTTGGTACATCAGTACATTCGGATACCATTCCGATTGCAAAAATGGCCAGACATGACAGGTTATTAAAAAAAAAGAGAGATTCTGAAAGTAAAGAGATTGATTAAAATAATATTGACTCACCAGTAACTGTGAGGTTGATCTGTGTGATAAAAACCTTGTATCCATGGTCAGATGTCCAGTCTGATTCAGCTCCACACCAGTATTCACCAGAGTCTCCCTCAGTCAGACGGTTGATGATCACAGTGAAGGTCTGCTTTCCATCATCATGTAGATACAGTTTCCCTTCATTTCTCCATCTTCTGCTCTCTTTAACTGATGTTTCATAACTACAGTTAACAGTGCCCACTCTCCTACAGAGAAACTTGGGGTAACTGCTGTGGGATTGTGGGTATTTGCAGCTGATGTTCACACTTCCCCCTACATGGCCAGTGACACTGATGCTCTTCTCGTAGGACAGATCTGTCAATCATAAATAATCACCTTCACAGTTTATACACAATATCACTGAACTCCTGACTCTGCATATTCGGTCACTTCTCTGGACGTCACGTCCTTCGACTGACAGTATTTTCAGATTATATCTATGAGTAAAGGATGTTGAGTCAGGAAGTTTGTCTATAGTCACACTACAGCTTAACACATTCAGAGGAAGTCCATATTCAGAGATGATAGAAACAGAATAAATAGCTTTGAACTAGAGACGAGATCTGCTAACATCATAGTGAAGGTCTCACAAAGTACATTCAACAAATACCAAGAACTATAAACACAATCTGATAATCCCACAGTCATCGTCACACATGAACAGCTACTGTATGTGAACACATCAACAGCTGGGGTTAAAGAGGATTCATCCAATTAGAGATAAGATGGTCTGGAAAAGTCTCATGAGACTAATTCTGTGATAACAGTGGTAAAAGGAGATGCTGCAGGTTTCTGCTTTCATCCTCACTGTAGCTGATGTTAATGATGCTGGAGGTTTAGGATAATAAACAGGTGCAGTGCTGAGAGAGACTCACCTTCCTCTACCTTCAGTTCCACTGGTGTGAAGACGTCAAAGCCAGATTTATAAACTCCACATTTGTACGTTCCAGAATCCTCTACAGTGAGCTCCCTGATCATCACCCAGAACTGTGCAGCTCTGGTGTCGTCAAACAGTGAGAATCTTCCTCTGTTTATCCACTCATTTTTAGCGTCTGTCCAAATTGGCTTCGTCATGCAGAGCCAGGAATCCTCACAGAGGTACTTTGCGTTTGATGTGGATTTTTTATCATATCTACACTTGATGAGGACTCCTCCTCCTGAATATCCCATCACTCTCTCTGATTCTCCTCCACCTACTAAAAGAGGACAAACGTCCATCTGAGTAAAGGCTTCATTTGACGCTGCTGATAGTGCTGATTATTTAGAAGAGCATCTCCTTACCTGAAATCAGGAAGAGGGTGAAGATGAGGAGGGTCTTCATGTTGAGTTCAGACAGACATCAGAGGCCCTGAAATGTACACCCTGCCTCTGTGTGACTCTGTGACTGGGCTGCATCTTCAGCTACATCTTAAACAGAAACTGATGTCATGCCCACTTCCCCTTTCTGACGCTGAGAGAGAAAGAGGTGAAAACGTCATCTCAGCAAGATGGTGTGTGATAATATATATCAGCTTTCCATCAAATTCACTGAGCAAAAGTAAACATTGTCTTTGAGCTGCTTTGAAGCAGCTTCATGTTTTCATTCATTAGCGTTTTGCCTGTTTCAGTGTCCCCACCCCTGTTTAACTGTACTGATGTGTACCAGTTACAGTATTTGAAGGTACTCATCAGAAAAAAAAGTCAAAAGTGTGGTCTCCTTAATGTCTCTGTAGTTTCTCCTGGAGTAGGAGCCCCGAGTCCAGAACTACTTTGAGAGGATTTCAGCACCAGAATTGTCCTTTGGTTTAGACTGTCAGTAAATGAATATGTATGAATCCACTCTTGAATATTCATGTTCATGTCACTGATTCTGTGCTGGTCTGGGTAAGAAGGCCTCTACTGCCATCTAGAGCACAATGTGTGTAACAGCAGCACTGAGCAGCCCTTGCTGTGTTCTCTGTGTAAGACACACACACACACACACACTTTCTAAGCTGTGTGTTTCTAGGTGTTTATGTAATACAAATGCGATTAAAGAAAGAGTTTAATCACTTTACAATAACAGTCTTTTAAAAGACATCTGTTAGTTCTTTCTCAGTAATTAAGCAACACAGTATTAACAAGGTTAGAAGATTTATTCAGTTTGGTTTTATAGTTTTACATTTTTTATAACAGACCAGCTGTTGCATCACAAATCTCAATTATTCATTATTAGTTTATAAAGTAACAGTGAACATTTGTTAATAAATGTCTCCTTCATTCTACTGATTCATAAATAAGTAACAATGGGAAAACATAAATTCAGGAGCTTTTTAACTACCTTAGCGACTTCAGCCTCAGTAATGGACAAGCCTATTCCCGTGTCCCCAGACTCAGCCTCCTCACTGGAGAACGTGTTGGTGGGATTGAGAAGGTCCTCAAAGTATTCCTTCCACCGCCCAATGACGTCTTCAGTCGAAGTCAGCAGCACACCGTCTCCACTGTATACAGTGCTAGTGGCACACTGCTTTCCCCTTCTGAGTCGCCTGACGGTTTGCCAGAATCTTTTTGGAGCCAACAAGGCCTCACCAAACTCCTCCCACACCCGGGTTTTTGCCTTGCCGACGACTGAAGCCGCAGATCGCTTGGCCTGTCGATACCTGCCAGCTGCCTCTGGTGTCCTACAGGCCAACCATGCCTGGTAGGGCTCCTTCTTCAGCTTGACGGCGTCTCTAACCTGGGGTGTCCACCACCGGGTTCGAGGATTACCGCCCCGACAGGCACCAACTACCTTACGGCCACAGCTACAGTCAGCCGCTTCAGCAATGGAGGAACGGAACATGGCCCATTCTGAGTCAATGTCCCTCACCTCCCCCGATATCTGGTCAAAGTTCTGATGGAGGTGTGAGTTGAAGATCAATCTGACAGGTTCTTCTGCCAGACGTTCCCAGCAAACCCTCACTATACGTTTGGGTTTGCCTGGTCTGACCGGCATCTTCCCCCACCACCTGATCCAACTCACCACCAGGTGGTGATCAGTTTACAGCTCAGCTCCTCTCTTTAGCCGAGTGTCCAAAACACATGGCCGCAAATCCTATGACACGACTTCAAAGTCAATCATTGTAGATTTACTTGAACTAAGGGATACAAATCCTGAAAACCAGCCCCAGCCCATTATCCCTCCTCCACCAAACGCTACTGTTGGCACTATGTATTTGGAGTAAATTGTGTAGGTAGCATTCTCCTGGCATTCTCCTGGCATTCGCTGAACCCAGATACATCCATCTGACTGCCAGATAGTGAGGTGATTAATCACTCCAGAGAACATGTTTTCACTGCAAAGGAGTCCACCGGCGGTGTGCTTTACTCCACTTCATCTGACGCCTGCCATTGCACATAGTGATCCTGGGTTTGTGTGCTGCTACTCTGTCATGGAACCCCATTTCCTGAAGCTTGTGATGCTCAGATCTTTTGCTGTGACATCATGACAGGTTAAGTCACACAGTAAATTTTTGCTTTACTTGGCTGCATTGACATCAAATATTGTGACATACAGCGTACAATTGTGTTTAGTGCGATACACTAAATTTCAGTTGTTCTGTATATAATATTAACATTTTTGATTAAAAGTTCCTTCCACTCAAAATGCACTCTGTTATTTAACCTGGTGGGCTTGATTCTTCAGACTCCAGACAATTAAAGTGTGCTGGTGTTCAGACTCTATACAAAACAATTCTGATTGGTTAGTGGAGTCAGATAGACTGAATCAGACTGGTGAGTGGGAGTCAGATAGACTGAATCAGACTGGTGAGTGGGAGTCAGATAGACTGAATCAGACTGGTGAGTGGAGGAGTCAGATAGACTACATCTGATTGTTTAGTGGAGGTGTCAGATAGACTGAATCAGACTGGTGAGTGGAGTATATACTAGGTTCTGAGGGGTTTGTGGATTGAGCAATAGAGTAGATTGTGAAGACTCCAGCATCTGATGTAGGAATGTGTTTACTCTCTTTAATCTCTTCATAGTTATTGAGAAGATGGAAAACCTAAAAGCTGAAAAATAAATAAAAACAATGACCTAATTACAATCTTTCTGTAGTAACCTGCAGTTTTTACTTTTACTGGAGCAGTTAGACTGACGTGAAGTTTTCAGTCTATGATTATTCATTCTTAAACATGTCAATGGTAGAAATGTTGTTTTCTCTGGGAGTCTTTTTTGAAATACATCTTCACTCACCCTGTGGACAGCTGAGAATCCTCTGAAGGACTGGCTTTGGGTTGTGCCTGGGTCTGAGGAGAGCCAATTCCATGAAATGATGTGTAAAATATCAATTATTAAAAGATAAACACAACTGCCCTGAAAATGTGTTAACTGTTTGTTGATGTATGTTCATTTATAGCCAGAAGAGGGCAGCATCCCCTCATCTCTGTTAGTCCAGTGGTGCCTAATAAATGTGTTTAAGGATCCATTTATGGCAACATACCAATCTTAAGAGTCTGACCAAATCAGAATGAGCCATAAAACTACCACAATATCAGGTTTAGCTCAGTTTTGTCAATTTTTGCTAGATCAATAAAGTTCATAACTTGAAAGATAAACAGGCTGTACAATTGCCCTGAAAATGTTGTTGTTGTTTCTTTTGATGCATGGTCATTTAAATCCAGAAGAGGGCAGCATCTACCCATCATGGTTAGGCCACATAGGGCCTAATGAATGCAGTCAATGATCAATTTATCCGAACATGCAGATTAAAGAAAAAAGTGATAATAATATTTCCAGTCACTGTCATGATTTGTCATACATGAGCCCAACGCCACATCTTTACTAAACATTGTTTCCTATGGAAATTTTCTATGGTCAAATGAATAGTCCAAATAACTATGTGTGCATAGGCCATAAGCATTGCATATATACGCATGTTTTTGTGTGATGGTACCTTGAGTCTTGCCTCTCCTTCTAAGAAAGACTATGAAGAATAAGAGTCCAAACAGAAGCAGCAACACAATCACCGACACACCAGTGACCACAGAGGAAACTGGGAGTAGTGGTTATGGAGAAACAGAATCATAACTCAGTCACAAATGATATTCCAAACATTCTGAAGTGATCAGACTAACAACAGAAGAGCAGATGTTCTTTGCTTATATGTGAAGTTTAATCACCTGACAAAGAAGATGGTATGGTCTTAGGCGTTGAGGATGTGGTTGGGTTCGTGGTCAGTGAGCTGATGTATGTCGATGACTGTGGTAGAATTTCTGCAGAAAGAAAGTAAAGGTCAGGCTGGCCTATTATCTGTGTACTTTATTACTGACTATAATGCCGTGACTGTGATACTGCATGAAAATTATACCTGTTGAAGTCTTGGATGAGGATTTTATTGTAGTTGTAGGGGCGTTTATTTCTCTGGTCTGTGCAGCAGGGCTTGATGGTGATGTTGAGGGTGATGCTGTTCCTGGTTTTGTTAAAGGAGATGAAGTAAAAAGAAAAATAAAAGTGTTTCTAGATTTGTCATCTTGTGTTGTCATTAGATTGCCCTAATCTCTTCACACAGGACAAATAATGTTCTACACAACATACTATAACCTCTTTCACTATAATAATCATTTATGTTGTGACAGCTTCCTTATGTCAGGGGTGTCCAGTCTTGCTCTCAAGTGACCGAACTGGCTGCAGGTTTTCAGTGGTTTTGAAGACCAATCAACTGATTAAACAAGCCATAGACTAACCAGAATGGTGCATACTTCTAACTTCCATACTCCATAAACACATAGAAGATTTTGAAAGTAAAGAGATTAACATAATATTGACTCACCAGTAACTCGGAGGTTGATCTGGGTGATATAGACCTTGTATCCATGGTCAGATGTCCAGTCTGATTCAGCTCCACACCAGTATTCACCAGAGTCTCCCTCAGTCAGACGGTCGATGATCACAGTGAAGATCTGCTTTCCATCATCATATAGATACAGTTTCCCCTCATTTCTCCATCTTCTGCTCTCTTTAACTGATGTTTCATAACTACAGTTAACAATGCCCACTCTCCTACAGAGAAACTTGGGGTAACTGCTGTGGGATTTTGGGTATTTGCAGCTGATGTTCACACCTCCTCCAACATGGCCAGTCACACTGATGCTCTTGTCGTAGGACAGATCTGTCAATCATAAATAATCACCTTCACAGTTTCTACACAATATCACTGAACTCCTCACTCTGCATATTCGGTCACTTCTCTGGACGTCATGTCCTTCGACTGACAGTATTTTCAGATTATATTTATGAGTAAAGGATGTTGAGTCTGGAAGTTTGTCTACAGTCACACTACAGCTTAACACATTCAGAGGAAGTCCATATTCAGAGATGATAGAAACAGAATAAATAGCTTTGAACTAGAGACGAGATCTGCTAACATCATAGTGAAGGTCTCACAAAGTACATTCAACAAATACCAAGAACTATAAACACAATCTGATAATCCCACAGTCTTCGTCACACATGAACAGCTACTGTATGTAAACACATTTCAACAGCTGGGGTTAAAGAGGATTCATCCAATCAGAGATGAGATGCTCAGATAAAGGGTGTCTGAAGAGAGCGAGTCTGTAATAACACTGTTAATATCAGTATGTGTTTGTTTACAGGGCTATATGGAACATGGTTTCTGCTCTTTATCCTTTATGGGAGTTTGTACATTCATCCTCACTGTAGCTGATGTTAATGATGCTGGAGGTGTAGGATAATAAACAGGTTTAGTGGTGGGAGAGACTCACCTTCCTCTACCTTCAGTTCCACTCGTTTGTAGACGTCAATGGCCAAATCTATATCAACTGCACACTTGTACATTCCAGAATCCTCTACAGTGAGCTCCCTGATCACCACCCAGAACTGTGCAGCTCTGGTGTCATCAAACAGTGAGAATCTTCCACTGTTTATCCACTCATTTTTAGCGTCTGTCCAAATTGGCTTCGTCATGCAGGGCCATGGACCCTCACAGAGGTATTTTGGGTTTGATGTGTATTGTGTCTCATATCTACACTTGATGAGGACTCGTCCTCCTGAATATCCCATCACTCTCTCTGATTCTCCTCCACCTACTAAAAGAGGACAAATGTCCATCTGAGTAAAGGCTTCATTTGACGCTGCTGATAGTGCTGATTATTTAGAAGAGCATCTCCTTACCTGAAATCAGGAAGAGGGTGAAGATGAGGAGGATCTTCATTCTGAGTTCAGGATCACAGACTAACACCAGCTCAGATATCAGCGGCCCTGAACCGTGCACTGCAACTGTCTCTGTGAACACACTGTACCTTCAGCTGCATCTCAAATAGAAACTGTCATATTGAGGGTTACACCCTGTCTTCATCTCTGTCTGTCTCTGTGACTGTGCTGTGTCCTCAGCTGCATCTCAAACAGAAACTAATAACATGCCCACTTCCTCTGTGACTCTGTGAAAGACACAGCTGAAAATCTCTCAGCATGATGATGTGTAATGTATGTTTGAGCAAAGTGGCGTCTAAAATGCTTTTAAATGCTTAAAATAAAATCCACTGCAGTTAAATAAAGTGTCTTTGAGTTGTGTTAAAGCAGCTTCATGTTGTTTATTCATTAGAGTTTATTCTGTTTCCGTGGGTCCACCACTGTTTATCTGTTCTGCTGTGTGTGACTGTCCAGTTCAGTTACTTTACATTCAAGTACCCATTAAAAGAGTTAATTTAGCTGTTAGTCAATAGAAGTGTGTGGCTACACACATCTTGGTTAGTTAGTGTAGTGGTTAACACCTCTGCCTTCTACCCTGTAGACTAGGGTTCAATCCCCCACCAGGGTAAGCACCCTACACTATACCAATAAGGATCCTTGGGCAAGACTCCTAACATGACCTTCGCCTTCCTGTGTAAAATGATCAAACTGTAAGTCGCTCTGGATAAGACCGTCAGCCAAATGCTATAAATGTAAATGACTCCACTGTTCAATATTCATGCTCATTGATTCTGTAGTGGTCTGTATCGGAAGGCCTCTACTGCCATCTAGAGCAGAGTGTGTGGAACAGCAGGACTGAGCAATCTGCTGTTCTTTATGTGATACAAATATGATTGAAAAGAGAGGAGAAACACTTAATAAAGCACTAGTTTATAATGCATATATTACCTCGTACTTCACATTCAACTAATGATTGATTAATCAGTTATTTAGCGTTCATCATCATTACATAATATATTCACTTTATTTCACAACAGACATAAAAGCCATTACTTCACACTGAAGTATTGAGCTCCTACTGTTTACAGCACGATTTCTTAGTATAGTAATAATATTACTATATTGATTAGCTTATTTGTAACAGTCTGTCACTATATGTGTCTACTTTCATCTATATTATAATTATTTAATGATGACAAAATCAGAAATTTAGATATTATTCACTGTAAGAGAGTATGCTATGTGATTTGTTTAAAATGACATAAAAATGAATAATTATCATTGTTGCTAACTTAATGTGACTTTTTAAAAAGCCCCCAAAAAAATAATTCCTAAAACTTTATATATATATACTATATACTAGATATAGTTTTATAAACACTGCTGTCCATCCACAGAAGACCAGACCACTGTCCAGGATGTAAGTGTGAGCTCTGGAAACAAATCTTGAAGCGAATGATGCCAGATAAAGATAACTGAAACATCATAGGTGAATACCTAATAGTATATGGTGCTCATTTGATAGTATTGGGTGCCCACCACATAGTATCTGGGACACACCCAATTTTTATCTAAAAAAAATAAATAAATAAAGCACATCCCTTCAGAGGCTTCATTTTGTGTAAACATTAGATTTAATTTATTTAATTAAATAGTAATTAAATGTTTGTTTAAGTGCATTAACATGCAGAGATAAGCGACTTTTATTGAGGGCAAATCCAGGGTCGTGGTCATGATGGTCCAGGTTCATATAACCAACACAGAGAGATCGATAGGCAGACATGACGAACAGAAACACAGAATACAGAAATCCAAAGCACTTCAGACAAACTCAAACATACAATCAACACGTCAAAACCAGCATACAAACAAATCAAACAATCAGTACATCTGACATCAAACAGAGACCAGCGAATACAAAGGGCAAACACAGGGCTTAAACATGACACCGGGAAGACGAGGGACAGGAATAAAGAATCAGGGGTGGAGTCACAAAACAAGGCGGCAGGACTAGGGATACCAAAACAAAGAAGCACGTGGACTATCAAAAGGTAAACAAAAAGCACATGGGGGAGTGGGAGGAGCCACGTGTAACAATTATGTAGTATTATGTTAATATTTAAGGTCATGGAGAGTAGGCTCACCACACTACAGGTCACTAATCGGTTTAAGATGAAGCAGCCAGCCAGCAAAATATAAGGTTCTGAGTCTTTGTCCGGTTGCCGTGCCAACCAACGTTTACATTTATGGCATTTGGCTGACGATCTTATCCAGAGCGACTTAGTTTGATCATTTTTTAAACAGGTAGGCGAAGGTGGTGTTAGGAGTCTTGCCCAAGGACCCTGATTGGTATAGTGTAGGGTGCTTACCCAAGTGGGAGATTGAACCCCAGTCTACAGTGTAGAAGAGGTGTTACCCACTACACTAACCAACCACATGAACGTTTAGCATGAACATCCACTCAGCACTGGATTGAGCTTCAAGAACCTCCATATAATCCTACATTCTGAGATGATCATTATCCTGTCATTACAGTGACCACATATGACATATGACTGCTGTCTGCATATGCACACATGCAGTAGAGCTGATGATCTTTGCTCTGCGATCACATGATCTTTGTTCTAGGAAAAACTAATAGGCTCAACATATTTGAAAATACAAAGAACGTTTTTCACATTTGGAATTCTTAATTTCCAAAAATAGTCCTTCAAAGAACCATCATTTACAGGTGCTTTCTGTTCTATGGCATTGTGTCAAAGATCCCTTGTTAGTGCCTTTATTTTTGAGAGTATAGTGCCCTCTAGAGGAAATTTTGGATTATGTATTATTTGCAGTCAAACAGCTGAGAATGTGCTCATTAATCTGGACACAAAAGTGAAGAAAACCCAAGAGAAGGCTGTGAACGTTCGTCTTGCGTTAATCAGGAAAGCCTGTTTACGATGCACACCTGCTTCTTTCAGTTGAGCTTTGTGAGACCAGGAAGGCAAAAGAGAAGGTCAAACGATTCCATGTCAGTGTTTAGAAATTTGCTGTGCAACTGGCAATTATTTCTTTATTATTATTGTATTCATTAGCATTATTATGGTTATTAATATAGATATTCAAATAATAAGTTAAGGGCTAGACCTTCGCAGTGCACAGATCCTTGTTAGAATGAAAGAGGGTGACGAGTAGATAACCACCTTCATCACCACTAAGAGGTACTACGAGTATTCAGTCATGCTGTTCAGCCTGTCCGAAGCTCCTGTCGTTAATGACATTCTTAGAGACATGCTGGGTAAATTCATCACAAACTTCATTGAAGATTTTTTCCACATATCCCGACACACATCAGTCATGTCTGTCAGGCCTTAGCAAGATTATTAAAGAATCATCTATATGTTAATTGAAAGAAGTGTGGATTTCATCTGTGCTCCACTTCCTTTTCCAGGATACATTATCCGTCCAGAGGGAGTAAATATGGATGACTCTAATGTTGAGGCAGTTTGGAATTGGCCTATTTCCACCCCTGTCAAAGGTTTACAGCAGTTTATTGTATTTGGTCATTTCTATTGTAGAATAATTTCATGACTGTAGCAGCATTGCATCTTTGGTAACGCAAAATAACAGGTCTGGAACCTCCAAGCGGACAGGACTTTACCTCCACAACCATTCTTAAACATACAGGCCCTAAACCCTTTGTATCTTTGGTCCAGCAATGGTATATATATATATATATATATATATATATATATATATATACACACACACATAGACAGTCCCAGAGCTGATGTGGCACTGGATCAAGACTGGACTGCTTCTAGGACAACCGCTGGGACGTGGTGCTGGATGGTCCGGACGGGGCACTGATGGGACTCCTCTATATACATATACATAATATGTATACAATGGTGGTACAAGAGGTGAGCCCAGGTCTCTAAGACACTCAACCCTCCACTGCCCTTCACTTATATATAAAACAGCAAACCCACAAAACACCACTGTATTCATCAAACAGATTACAAACCTTTAATCTCATTTTAAATCACATCAAACCGAGCTATAGACAACTATCAACAGGCTTTTCAACGTGAAAACAGAACTTGTTCTGCTAACTTTTTACTATATCACTATCACATGAGTCGTTCTCCTGGTTAAACGCTGCTCTGGTAACAGCATCAGCAGAGCTGCCTGCATCCTTGCTGAAATTCACTGCTGTTTATGCTGGATCTTCAGCAGATATTCCAGATGAACGCTGAGTGGCACTTGATGAGGAATCAGAGAGAATTGCGGATAACTCTGCTGTGGAGGGCATAGTGGGTAGCGCTGTCTCCTCTCAGGAAAAAGGGCCTGGGCTTGATTTCCCAGCCAGGTGAACAGGGTCCTTTCTGTGTGGAGTTAAATGGTTTTCCCCCATCTGTGTGGGTTTCCTCCGGGTGCTCTGGTTCTCTCTCATAGTCCAAAAACATGCAGTCAGGCCAACTAGAGATGCTAAATTTGCCCGGTGATGGACGGGCGATCTCTCCAGGGTGTTTCCTGCCTTCCACCCAATGACAGCTGGGACAGGCCACAGCACCCTTGCAACCCAGGAGGATAAGTGGCTTAGAGAATGTTTATGTGCGTGTTAAGGTTGTTAAGACAAGTTAAGGTTGATGGTTATTGAACAGTGGAATAAACAGCATTTGACAAATCACAGCTTGAGGGTACCTGGCCGTCATCATAAACAGTTTGAGAAGGTTCAGAGAGGCTTGTAGGTAATTGAGAAGTAGTGTAGATGACTGTGGAAACATCAGCATCTGAAGATAAAAGGTGTCTATGATCGTTAATCTCCTCATGGTCAACGAAAGCACAGAAAACCTAACAGCAGAGTTAAATAAATAGGATGAAAATAATACCTAGAGAAGAACCTGGATAAGCAATGCTCATTTTGGAGCAGTCAGACTAATCTTATTAGTCCAGTTTTAGCTTTTATGTTAATGTGTTAATAATCTATTCCAATGGGAGCCTACACTGAAATACAATCTTGACCACCCTGTGGATTACTGAGAATCCTCTGACCGACTGGCTTTGGGTCATGCCTGGGTCTGAGGAGAAACAATCCCATTAATCATTAATCAATATGTAAATTAGAAATCAGATTTGAATATGAAATGAGGTGTATAACATCAGTTACTTGAAAGGCAAACAGGGGGTACAATTGCCCTTAAAATGTGTTTACAGGTTGTTGATGCATGTTCATTTATAGCCTGAAGAGGGCAGCATCTGTCCATCAGTGTTAGTCCACCGGGGCCTAATAAATGTGTTTACTGATCCATTTATCTAAACATCCCGATTAAAAAAATCCATGTGAAGTGTCTTGGAGAAACTAATAATGAGCCCAGCCACAGTCATAATTTGCCCAACACCACGTCTTCACTCAACATTGTCTTCTGTGGTAATTTCCTATGATGCAGTTAGTAACTGAAATAACAATATACGTGTAAATAAGTAAGCATACTGTCTGTGTGGGATCATACCTTGAATCTGGCCTCTCTTTTGTAAACACAGTATGAGAAATACGAGTCCAATCAGAAGCAGCACCAGAATCAGAACAGACACAGCAGTCGTCACAGAGGAAGCTGGAAATAGCGGTGATGGAGAAACAGAGTCAGAACTCAGTAATAAATTACAGCCTAACCATTCTGAGCTGATCAAACTAACAATATAAGAGCAGATGTGCTTGGTGTGTACATTAAGTGTTCATACCAGAAGCAGACGTTGAAGATGATGGGCTTTTAGATGTTGAGGATGTGGTTGGTTCTGTGGTCAGTGAGCTGATGTATGTCGATGACTGTGGTAGAATTTCTGCAGATAGAAAGTAAAGGTCAGGCTGGCCTATTATCTGTGTACTTTATTACTGACTATAATGCCGTGACTGTGATACTGCATGAAAATTATACCTGTTGAAGTCTTGGATGAGGATTTTATTGTAGTTGTAGGGGCGTTTGTTTCTATGGTCTTTGCAGCAGGGCTTGATGGTGATGTTGAGGGTGATGCTGTTCCTGGTTTTGTTAAAGGAGATGAAGTAAAAAGAAAAATGTGTTTCTAGATTTGTCATCTTGTGTTGTCATTCGATTGCCCTAATCTCTTCACACAGGACAAATAATGTTCTACACAACATAATATAACATATTTCACTATAATAATCATTTATGTTGCGACAGCTTCCTTATGTCAGGGGTGTCCAGTCTTGCTCTCAAGTGACCGAACTGGCTGCAGGTTTTCAGTGGTTTTGAAGACCAATCAACTGATTAAACAAGCCATAGACTAACCAGAATGGTGCATACTTCTAACTTCCATACTCCATAAACACATAGAAGATTTTGAAAGTAAAGAGATTAACATAATATTGACTCACCAGTAACTCGGAGGTTGATCTGGGTGATATAGACCTTGTATCCATGGTCAGATGTCCAGTCTGATTCAGCTCCACACCAGTATTCACCAGAGTCTCCCTCAGTCAGACGGTTGATGATCACAGTGAAGATCTGCTTTCCATCATCATATAGATACAGTTTCCCCTCATTTCTCCATCTTCTGCTCTCTTTAACTGATGTTTCATAACTACAGTTAACAATGCCCACTCTCCTACAGAGAAACTTGGGGTAACTGCTGTGGGATTTTGGGTATTTGCAGCTGATGTTCACACCTCCTCCAACATGGCCAGTCACACTGATGCTCTTGT
Organism: Pygocentrus nattereri; assembly: GCF_015220715.1. NCBI lineage: Eukaryota > Metazoa > Chordata > Actinopteri > Characiformes > Serrasalmidae > Pygocentrus > Pygocentrus nattereri. The sequence continues at coordinate 36,962,960 of NC_051222.1, read as the reverse complement.
CGTAGGACAGATCTGTCAATCATAAATAATCACCTTCACAGTTTCTACACAATATCACTGAACTCCTCACTCTGCATATTCGGTCACTTCTCTGGACGTCACGTCCTTCGACTGACAGTATTTTCAGATTATATTTATGAGTAAAGGATGTTGAGTCTGGAAGTTTGTCTATAGTCACACTGCAGCTTAACACATTCAGAGGAAGTCCATATTCAGAGATGATAGAAACAGAATAAATAGCTTTGAACTAGAGACGAGATCTGCTAACATCATAGTGAAGGTCTCACAAAGTACATTCAACAAATACCAAGAACTATAAACACAATCTGATAATCCCACAGTCATCGTCACACATGAACAGCTACTGTATGTGAACACATCAACAGCTGGGGTTAAAGAGGATTCATCCAATCAGAGATGAGATGGTCTGGAAAAGTCTGATGAGACTAATTCTGTGATAACAGTGGTAAAAGGAGCTGCTGTAGGTTTCTGCCTTCATCCTCACTGTAGCTGATGTTAATGATGCTGGAGGTTTAGGATAATAAACAGGTGCAGTGCTGAGAGAGACTCACCTTCCTCTACCTTCAGTTCCACTCGTTTGTAGACGTCAATGGCCAAATCTTTATCAACTCCACAGTGGTACATTCCAGAATCCTCTACAGTGAGCTCCCTGATCACCACCCAGAACTGTGCAGCTCTGGTGTCGTCAAACAGTGAGAATCTTCCACTGTTTATCCACTTATTTTGAACTTCGGTCTTGATCTGGTCAGCACAGTTTGACCATGAACTCTTACAGAGATATTTCTGGTTTGATGTGTATCCTGTGTCGTATCTACACTTGATGAGGACTCCTCCTCCTGAATATCCCATCACTCTCTCTGATTCTCCTCCACCTACTAAAAGAGGACAAACGTCCATCTGAGTAAAGGCTTCATTTGACGCTGCTGATAGTGCTGATTATTTAGAAGAGCATCTCCTTACCTGAAATCAGGAAGAGGGTGAAGATGAGGAGGGTCTTCATGATGAGTTCGGACAGACATCAGAGGCCCTGAAATGTACACCCTGCCTCTGTGTGACTCTGTGACTGGGCTGCATCTTCAGCTACATCTTAAACAGAATCTGATGTCATGCCCACTTCCCCTTTCTGATACTGAGAGAGAAAGAGGTGAAAACGTCATCTCAGGAAGATGGTATGTGATAATATATATCAGCTTTCCATAAAATTCACTGAGCAAAAGTAAACATTGTCTTTGTTTTCATTCATTAGCGTTTGGCCTGTTTCAGTGTCCCCACCCCTGTTTAACTGTACTGATGTGTACCAGTTACAGTATTTGAAGGCACTCATCAGAAAGAAAAGTCAAAAGTGTGGTCTCCTTAATGTCTCTGTAGTTTCTCCTGGAGTAGGAGCCCCGAGTCCAGAACTACTTTGAGAGGATTTCAGCACCAGAATTGTCCTTTGGTTTAGACTGTCAGTAAATGAGTATGTATGAATCCACTGTTGAATATTCATGTTCATGTCACTGATTCTGTGCTGGTCTGGGTAAGAAGGCCTTTACTGCCATCTAGAGCACAATGTGTGTAACAGCAGCACTGAGCAGCCCTTGCTGTGTTCTCTGTGTAACACACACACACACACACACACACACATACACACACACACACTTTCTAAGCTGTGTGTTTCTAAGTGTTTATGTAATACAAATGTGATTAAAGAAAGAGTTTAATCACTTTACAATAACAATCTTTTAAAAGACATCTGTTAGTTCTTACTCAGTAATTAAGCAACACAGTATTAACAAGGTTAGAAGATTTATTCAGTTTTGTTGCACATTTTTTATTTAGTAATTAGTTCTTACTTAGTATTTAAGCAATGAAGATCTGATCAGGTCAGAAGATTTATTCAGTTTGGTTTTATAGTTTTACATTTTTTATAAGAGACAGGCATCAAGACTGAATCAGACTGGTGAGTGGGAGTCAGATAGACTGAATCAGACTGGTGAGTGGGAGTCAGATAGACTGAATCAGACTGGTGAGTGGAGGAGTCAGATAGACTACATCTGATTGGTGAGTGGAGTCTGATGGACTCAATCTGATTGGTTAGTGGTGAGTGAAATAACCCTTTTAAGGAACTTTACACAAATAGCCTTTATTACACACTGTACAGAAGCTCAGTGGAATGTAGAATATACTTTACATTGCATCATTACAATGGGATTCAAACTGATTCATTTTAAACCCCATGACTGACTAGGTATACCAGGTTGTACTGCCCATCACACACACACACACACACACACACACACACACACACACACACACACACACACAGATATGTTTATATATATAAAACAAAAACACTGTAAAATATCTGTATTCATCTAACAGATTAGACAACTCACAGAACCTCATAGCTGAATATTAATGCCATCTATAACCACAATTTATAAAACTTTTCATACAATATTATCCAAAACACATTTACACACTTCCAGAAGTAAATATTTCTTTGTGTGAAAGGAAAATATTCCAGCTCATTTTGGTGGAAGTGCATAAACATCCAAGTTTAAACTGAAAGCTGCTTCCACTAATGTTTGACTGTAGCATAGTCACATGAGTCCTTATCGCTGCTAAAGGCTGTTCTGGTAACAGCATCGCTCGCTCTGCCTACCTTCTTATTGAAATTCACTGTTGCGTATGTTGGGCCTTCTGTAGATGTTCCAGCTAAAGGCAGAGAGGGACTTGTTGAGGAATCAGAGAGAAATGTGGGTAACTGACCTGTGGAGTAGGTGACCTGGTCAAGAGAATTTGATGGTAACTGAGCAGGAGAATAAACAGGATTTGGGAAGTCACAGCTTGAGGGCAACTGGATATTTTCATAATCAGTTTGAGAAGGTTCTGTGGGGTTTGTGGGTAACTGAACATTTTCATAATCAGTTTGAGAAGGTTTTGTGAGGTTTGTGGGTAACTGAACATTTTCATAGTCAGTTTGAGAAGGTTCTGAGATGTTTGTGGGTAACTGGACATTTTCATAATAAGTTTGAGAAGGTTCTGAGGGGTTTGTGGATTGAGCAATAGAGTAGATTGTGAAGATTCCAGCATCTGATGTAGGAACATGTTTACTCTCTTTAATCTCTTCATAGTTATTGAAAAGATGGAAAACCTAAAAGCAGAAATATAAATGAAAACAATGACTTAATTACAATGTTTCTGAAGTGAACTGCAGTTTTTACTTCTACTGGAACAGTTAGACTGACGTGAAGTTTTCAGGCTATGATTATTCATTCTTAAACATGTCAATGGTAGAAATGTTGTTTTCTCTGGGAGTCTTTTTGAAATATATCTTCACTCACCCTGTGGACAGCTGAGAATCCTCTGAAGGACTGGCTTTGGGTTGTGCCTGGGTCTGAGGAGAACCAATTCCATGAAATGATGTGTAAAATATCAATTATTAAAAGATAAACACAACTGCCCTGAAAATGTGTTAACTGTTTGTTGATGTATGTTCGTTTATAGCCAGAAGAGGGCAGCATCTCCTGATCTCTGTTAGTCCACTGGTGCCTAATAAATGTGTTTAAGGATCTATTTATGGCAACATACCAATCTTCAGAGTCTGACAAAATCAGACTGAGCCATAAAACTACCACAATATCAGGTTTAGCTCAGTTTTGTCAATTTTTGCTAGATCAATAAAATTCATAACTTGAAAGATAAACAGGCTGTACAATTGCCCTGAAAATTGTTGTTGTTGTTTCTTTTGATGCATGTTCATTTATATCCAGAAGAGGGCAGCATCTACCCATCATGGTTAGGCCACATAGGGCCTAATGAATGCAGTCAATGATCAATTTATCCGAACATGCAGATTAAAGAAAAAAGTGATAATAATATTTCCAGTCACTGTCATGTTTTGTCATACATGAGCCCAACGCCACATCTTTACTAAACATTGTTTCCTATGGAAATTTTCTATGGTCAAATGAATAGTCCAAATAACTATGTGTGCATAGGCCATAAGCATTGCATATATACGCATGTTTTTGTGTGATGGTACCTTGAGTCTTGCCTCTCCTTCTAAGAAAGACTATGAAGAATAAGAGTCCAAACAGAAGCAGCAACACAATCACCGACACACCAGTGACCACAGAGGAGACTGGGAGTAGTGGTGATGGAGAAACAGAATCATAATTCAGTCACAAATGATATTCCAAACATTCTGAAGTGATCAGACTAACAATAGAAGAGCAGATGTTCTTTGCTTATATGTGAAGTTTAATCACCTGACAAAGAAGATGGTATGGTCTTAGGCATTGAGGATGTGGTTGGGTTCGTGGTCAGTGAGCTGATGTATGTCGATGACTGTGGTAGAATTTCTGCAGATAGAAAGTAAAGGTCAGGCTGGCCTATTATCTGTGTACTTTATTACTGACTATAATGCCGTGACTGTGATACTGCATGAAAATTATACCTGTTGAAGTCTTGGATGAGGATTTTATTGTAGTTGTAGGGGCGTTTGTTTCTATGGTCTTTGCAGCAGGGCTTGATGGTGATGTTGAGGGTGATGCTGTTCCTGGTTTTGTTAAAGGAGATGAAGTAAAAAGAAAAATGTGTTTCTAGATTTGTCATCTTGTGTTGTCATTAGATTGCCCTAATCTCTTCACACAGGACAAATAATGTTCTACACAACATACTATAACCTCTTTCACTATAATAATCATTTATGTTGCGACAGCTTCCTTATGTCAGGGGTGTCCAGTCTTGCTCTCAAGTGACCGAACTGGCTGCAGGTTTTCAGTGGTTTTGAAGACCAATCAACTGATTAAACAAGCCATAGACTAACCATAATGCTGCATACTTCTAACTTCCATACTCCATAAACACATAGAAGATTTTGAAAGTAAAGAGATTAACATAATATTGACTCACCAGTAACTCGGAGGTTGATCTGTGTGATATAGGCCTTGTATCCATGGTCAGATGTCCAGTCTGATTCAGCTCCACACCAGTATTCACCAGAGTCTCCCTCAGTCAGACTGTTGATGATCACAGTGAAGGTCTGCTTTCCATCATCATGTAGATACAGTTTTCCATCATTTATCCATCTTCTGCTCTCTTTAACTGAGTAAAGGATGTTGAGTCTGGAAGTTTGTCTACAGTCACACTACAGCTTAACACATTCAGAGGAAGTCCATATTCAGAGATGATAGAAACAGAATAAATAGCTTTGAACTAGAGACGAGATCTGCTAACATCATAGTGAAGGTCTCACAAAGTACATTCAACAAATACCAAGAACTATAAACACAATCTGATAATCCCACAGTCATCGTCACACATGAACAGCTACTGTATGTGAACACATCAACAGCTGGGGTTAAAGAGGATTCATCCTATCAGAGATGAGATGCTCAGATTAAGAGTGTCTGAAGAGAGCGAGTCTGTAATAACACTGTTAATATCAGTATGTGTTTGTTTACAGGGCTATATGGAACATGGTTTCTGCTCTTTATACTTTATGGGAGTTTGTACATTCATCCTCACTGCAGCTGATGTTGATGATGCTGGAGGTGTAGGATAATAAACAGGTGCAGTGTTGTGAGAGACTCACCTTCCTCTACCTTCAGTTCCACTGGTGTGTAGACGTCAATGGCCAAATCTTTATCAACTGCACAGTTGTACGTTCCAGAATCCTCTACAGTGAACTCCCTGATCATCACCCAGAACTGTGCAGCACTGGTGTCGTCAAACAGTGAGAATCTTCCACTGTTTATCCACTTATTTTTAACTCCTGTCTTGAATTGATCAGTACATGTGAGCCCTGGCCATGAACCCTTACAGAGGTATTTTGGGTTTGATGTGTATTGTGTCTCATATCTACACTTGATGAGGACTCCTCCTCCTGAATATCCCATCACTCTCTCTGATTCTCCTCCACCTACTAAAAGAGGACAAATGTCCATCTGAGTAAAGGCTTCATTTGACGCTGCTGATAGTGCTGATTATTTAGAAGAGCATCTCCTTACCTGAAATCAGGAAGAGGGTGAAGATGAGGAGGATCTTCATTCTGAGTTCAGGCTCACAGACTAACACCAGCTCAGATATCAGAGGCCCTGAAACGTGCACTGCAACTCTGTCTCTGTATCTTCAGCTGCATCTCAAATAGAAACTGTCATATTGAGGGTTACACCCTGTCTTTGTCTCTGTCTGTCTCTGTGACTGTGCTGTGTCCTCAGCTGCATCTCAAACAGAAACTAATAACATGCCCACTTCCTCTGTGACTCTGTGAAAGACACAGCTGAAAATCTCTCAGCATGATGATATGTAATGTATGTTTGAGCAAAGTGGCATCTAAAATGCTTTTAAATGCTTAAAATAAAATCCACTGCAGTTAAATAAAGTGTCTTTGAGTTGTGTTGAAGCAGCTTCATGTTGTTTATTCATTAGAGTTTATTCTGTTTCAGTGGGTCCACCACTGTTTATCTGTTCTGCTGTGTGTGACTGTCCAGTTCAGCTACTTTACATGCAAGTACCCATTAAAAGAGTTAATTTAGCTGTTAGTCAATAGAAGTGTGTGGCTACACACATCTTGGTTGGTTAGTGTAGTGGTTAACACCTCTGCCTTCTACCCTGTAGACTAGGGTTCAATCCCCCACCAGGGTAAGCACCCTACACTATACCAATAAGGATCCTTGGGCAAGACTCCTAACATGACCTTCGCCTACCTGTGTAAAATGATCAAACTGTAAGTCGCTCTGGATAAGACCGTCAGCCAAATGCTATAAATGTAAATGTAAATGACTCCACTGTTCAATATTCATGCTCATTGATTCTGTAGTGGTCTGTATCGGAAGGCCTCTACTGCCATCTAGAGCAGAGTGTGTGGAACAGCAGGACTGAGCAATCTGCTGTTCTCAATGTGATGCAAATATGATTGAAAAGAGAGGAGAAACACTTAATAAAGCACTAGTTTATAATGCATATATTACCTCGTACTTCACATTCAACTAATGATTGATTAATCAGTTATTTAGAGTTCATCATCATTACATAATATATTCACTTTATTTCACAACAGACATAAAAGCCATTACTTCACACTGAAGTATTGAGCTCCTACTGTTTACAGCACGATTTCTTAGTATAGTAATAATATTACTATATTGATTAGCTTATTTGTAACAGTCTGTCACTATATGTGTCTACTTTCATCTATATTATAATTATTTAATGACGACAAAATCAGAAATTTAGATATTATTCACTGTAAGAGAGTATGCTATGTGATTTGTTTAAAATGACATAAAAATGAATAATTATCATTGTTGCTAACTTAATGTGACTTTTTAAAAAGCCCCCAAAAAATAATTCCTAAAACTTTATATATATATATACATATACTATATACTAGATATAGTATTATAAACACTGCTGTCCATCCACAGAAGACCAGACCACTGTCCAGGATGTAAGTGTGAGCTCTGGAAACAAATCTTGAAGCGAATGATGCCAGATAAAGATAACTGAAACATCATAGGTGAATACCTAATAGTATATGGTGCTCATTTGATAGTATTGGGTGCCCACCACATAGTATCTGGGACACACCCAATTTTTATCTAAAAAAAATAAATAAATAAAGCACATCCCTTCAGAGGCTTCATTTTGTGTAAACATTAGATTTAATTTACTTAATTAAATAGTAATTAAATGTTTGTTTAAGTGCATTAACATGCAGAAATAAGCGACTTTTATTGAGGGCAAATCCAGGGTCGTGGTCATGATGGTCCAGGTTCATATAACCAACACAGAGAGATCGATAGGCAGACATGACGAACAGAAACACAGAATACAGAAATCCAAAGCACTTCAGACAAACTCAAACATACAATCAACATGTCAAAACCAGCATACAAACAAATCAAACAATCAGTACATCTGACATCAAACAAAGACCAGCGAATACAAAGGGCAAACACAGGGCTTAAACATGACACCGGGAAGACGAGGGACAGGAATAAAGAATCAGGGGGGGAGTCACAAAACAAGGCGGCAGGACTAGGGATACCAAAACAAAGAAGCACGTGGACTATCAAAAGGTAAACAAAAAGCACATGGGGGAGTGGGAGGAGCCACGTGTAACAATTATGTAGTATTATGTTAATATTTAAGGTCATGGAGAGTAGGCTCACCACACTACAGGTCACTAATCGGTTTAAGATGAAGCAGCCAGCCAGCAAAATATAAGGTTCTGAGTCTTTGTCCGGTTGCCGTGCCAACCAACGTTTACATTTATGGCATTTGGCTGACGATCTTATCCAGAGCGACTTAGTTTGATCATTTTTTAAACAGGTAGGCGAAGGTGGTGTTAGGAGTCTTGCCCAAGGACCCTGATTGGTATAGTGTAGGGTGCTTACCCAAGTGGGAGATTGAACCCCAGTCTACAGTGTAGAAGAGGTGTTACCCACTACACTAACCAACCACATGAACGTTTAGCATGAACATCCACTCAGCACTGGATTGAGCTTCAAGAACCTCCATATAATCCTACATTCTGAGATGATCATTATCCTGTCATTACAGTGACCACATATGACATATGACTGCTGTCTGCATATGCACACATGCAGTAGAGCTGATGATCTTTGCTCTGCGATCACATGATCTTTGTTCTAGGAAAAACTAATAGGCTCAACATATTTGAAAATACAAAGAACGTTTTTCACATTTGGAATTCTTAATTTCCAAAAATAGTCCTTCAAAGAACCATCATTTACAGGTGCTTTCTGTTCTATGGCATTGTGTCAAAGATCCCTTGTTAGTGCCTTTATTTTTGAGAGTATAGTGCCCTCTAGAGGAAATTTTGGATTATGTATTATTTGCAGTCAAACAGCTGAGAATGTGCTCATTAATCTGGACACAAAAGTGAAGAAAACCCAAGAGAAGGCTGTGAACGTTCGTCTTGCGTTAATCAGGAAAGCCTGTTTACGATGCACACCTGCTTCTTTCAGTTGAGCTTTGTGAGACCAGGAAGGCAAAAGAGAAGGTCAAACGATTCCATGTCAGTGTTTAGAAATTTGCTGTGCAACTGGCAATTATTTCTTTATTATTATTGTATTCATTAGCATTATTATGGTTATTAATATAGATATTCAAATAATAAGTTAAGGGCTAGACCTTCGCAGTGCACAGATCCTTGTTAGAATGAAAGAGGGTGACGAGTAGATAACCACCTTCATCACCACTAAGAGGTACTACGAGTATTCAGTCATGCTGTTCAGCCTGTCCGAAGCTCCTGTCGTTAATGACATTCTTAGAGACATGCTGGGTAAATTCATCACAAACTTCATTGAAGATTTTTTCCACATATCCCGACACACATCAGTCATGTCTGTCAGGCCTTAGCAAGATTATTAAAGAATCATCTATATGTTAATTGAAAGAAGTGTGGATTTCATCTGTGCTCCACTTCCTTTTCCAGGATACATTATCTGTCCAGAGGGAGTAAATATGGATGACTCTAATGTTGAGGCAGTTTGGAATTGGCCTATTTCCACCCCTGTCAAAGGTTTACAGCAGTTTATTGTATTTGGTCATTTCTATTGTAGAATAATTTCATGACTGTAGCAGCATTGCATCTTTGGTAACGCAAAATAACAGGTCTGGAACCTCCAAGCGGACAGGACTTTACCTCCACAACCATTCTTAAACATACAGGCCCTAAACCCTTTGTATCTTTGGTCCAGCAATGGTATATATATATACACACACACATAGACAGTCCCAGAGCTGATGTGGCACTGGATCAAGACTGGACTGCTTCTAGGACAACCGCTGGGACGTGGTGCTGGATGGTCCGGACGGGGCACTGATGGGACTCCTCTATTTACCTATACATAATATGTATACAATGGTGGTACAAGAGGTGAGCCCAGGTCTCTAAGACACTCAACCCTCCACTGCCCTTCACTTATATATAAAACAGCAAACCCACAAAACACCACTGTATTCATCAAACAGATTACAAACCTTTAATCTCATTTTAAATCACATCAAACCGAGCTATAGACAACTATCAACAGGCTTTTCAACGTGAAAACAGAACTTGTTCTGCTAACTTTTTACTATATCACTATCACATGAGTCGTTCTCCTGGTTAAACGCTGCTCTGGTAACAGCATCAGCAGAACTGCCTGCATCCTTGCTGAAATTCACTGCTGTTTATGCTGGATCTTCAGCAGATATTCCAGATGAACGCTGAGTGGCACTTGATGAGGAATCAGAGAGAATTGCGGATAACTCTGCTGTGGAGGGCATAGTGGGTAGCGCTGTCTCCTCTCAGGAAAAAGGGCCTGGGCTTGATTTCCCAGCCAGGTGAACAAGGTCCTTTCTGTGTGGAGTTAAATGGTTTTCCCCCATCTGTGTGGGTTTCCTCCGGGTGCTCTGGTTCTCTCTCATAGTCCAAAAACATGCAGTCAGGCCAACTAGAGATGCTAAATTTGCCCTGAGTTTGTTTGTAAATGTATATGTCTGTGTGTCTGCCCTGTGATGGACGGGCGATCTCTCCAGGGTGTTTCCTGCCTTCCACCCAATGACAGCTGGGACAGGCCACAGCACCCTTGCAACCCAGGAGGATAAGTGGCTTAGAGAATGTTTATGTGCGTGTTAAGGTTGTTAAGACAAGTTAAGGTTGATGGTTATTGAACAGTGGAATAAACAGCATTTGAGAAATCACAGCTTGAGGGTACCTGGCCGTCATCATAAACAGTTTGAGAAGGTTCAGAGAGGCTTGTAGGTAATTGAGAAGTAGTGTAGATGACTGTGGAAACATCAGCATCTGAAGATAAAAGGTGTCTATGATCGTTAATCTCCTCATGGTCAACGAAAGCACAGAAAACCTAACAGCAGAGTTAAATAAATAGGATGAAAATAATACCTAGAGAAGAACCTGGATAAGCAATGCTCATTTTGGAGCAGTCAGACTAATCTTATTAGTCCAGTTTTAGCTTTTATGTTAATGTGTTAATAATCTATTCCAATGGGAGCCTACACTGAAATACAATCTTGACCACCCTGTGGATTACTGAGAATCCTCTGACCGACTGGCTTTGGGTCATGCCTGGGTCTGAGGAGAAACAATCCCATTAATCATTAATCAATATGTAAATTAGAAATCAGATTTGAATATGAAATGAGGTGTATAACATCAGTTACTTGAAAGGCAAACAGGGGGTACAATTGCCCTTAAAATGTGTTTACAGGTTGTTGATGCATGTTCATTTATAGCCTGAAGAGGGCAGCATCTGTCCATCAGTGTTAGTCCACCTGGGCCTAATAAATGTGTTTACTGATCCATTTATCTAAACATCCCGATTAAAAAAATCCATGTGAAGTGTCTTGGAGAAACTAATAATGAACCCAGCCACAGTCATAATTTGCCCAACACCACGTCTTCACTCAACATTGTCTTCTATGGTAATTTCCTATGATGCAGTTAGTAACTGAAATAACAATATACGTGTAAATAAGTAAGCATACTGTCTGTGTGGGATCATACCTTGAATCTGGCCTCTCTTTTGTAAACACAGTATGAGAAATACGAGTCCAATCAGAAGCAGCACCAGAATCAGAACAGACACAGCAGTCGTCACAGAGGAAGCTGGAAATAGCGGTGATGGAGAATCAAAGTCAGAGCTCAGGAATAAATTACAGCCTAACCATTCTGAGCTGATCAAACTAACAATACAAGAGCAGATGTTCTTGGTGTGTACATTAAGTGTTCATACCAGAAGCAGACGTTGAAGATGATGGGCTTTTAGACATTGAGAATGTGGTTGGTTCTGTGGTCAGTGAACTGATGTATGTTGATGACTGGGGTGGAATATCTGCAGAAAGAAAACATCAGTTGGTCCTTATTGTCTGTGTACATTATCACTGTGACTAAAATTCACCCAGATATGTACAGTATGAACATCATACCTATGGATGTTTTAAAGGAGGAATTCATTGCGGTTTCAGATGTTGAAGAGGTTGATTGTGTTTCAGGTTTTGATATTGAACCTGAAAAAGAAAGGGGGAAAAATCATGTCATATTTTCTTGTTTCATTGTCATTAAACTTTCCTTAAGATCATATCATACAGACCAAATAATGAAGCAGTAGAACGTGAGAGGGAGTGTGTTATTCACAATGACACATGTCCTCGAGTCTTCTATTGACTTTAGTTCAATAAATAAATAAATTAATTAATTGGGTCGTGAACGTGGCGTGTAATATGTTTTAATCTCAGCACTTCCTTCTGCCCAATAAATAGTTATTATATTGTTGCTACTTCAGAGTAACGAACTCCGCACACTCACTGCAAAGCCGGCAGTTCGTTCTCCAGCTCCTTCCACTAAATTCCCAAACTGTCATCACCACTGAGCAGCTTTTCAGTCGGCAGGTGTGAACGAAGAACTGCTAAACAACTTACCAAATCAGGCTGAGCTATAAAACCACCGCAATATCAAGTTCAGCTCAGTTGTGTCATTTTTTGCCAGATCTGTATTAATCTTGTTTTGTTCCAGCCGGTCTGTAAAGCTTCTTACAGCCCATTTAGTTCAGCATATGGTATTGGGTTCATTTCTGGCTGATTCCCTGTTGATTAGCTGTTCTGTCACAGCTGCCGAATGAAAAGCTGCTGAGTGGTGACGACAGTTTGGGAATTTAGTGTTGACCTTTTCCAGACTGCAGGCTCAATTATAGAGTCTTACATTGTAATTCTGTACACTTCAAGCTCCAAAACTCCAGAAATCCATAGAAGAAAGATTCTGAAAGTAAAGAGATTGATTAAAATAATATTGACTTACCAGAAACTCTGAGGTTGATCTGTGTGATATAGGCCTTGTATCCATGGTCAGATGTCCAGTCTGATTCAGCTCCACACCAGTATTCACCAGAGTCTCCCTCAGTCAGATGGTTGATGATCACAGTGAAGATCTGCTTTCCATCATCATGTAGATACAGTTTCCCCTCATTTCTCCATCTTCTGCTCTCCTTAACAGATGTTTCATAACTACAGTTAACAGTGCCCACTCTCCTACAGAGAAACTTTGGGTAACTGCTGTGCGATTGTGGGTATTTGCAGCTGATGTTCACACTTCCTCCTACATGGCCAGTCACACTGATGCTCTTCTTGTAGGACAGATCTGTCAATCATAAATAATCACCTTCACAGTTTATACACAATATCACTGAACTCCTGACTCTGCATATTCGGTCACTTTTCTGGACGTCACGTCCTTCGACTGACAGTATTTTCAGATTATATTTATGAGTAAAGGATGTTGAGTCAGGAAGTTTGTCTATAGTCACACTGCAGCTTAACACATTCAGAGGAAGTCCATATTCAGAGATGATAGAAACAGAATAAATAGCTTTGAACTAGAGACGAGATCTGCTAACATCATAGTGAAGGTCTCACAAAGTACATTCAACAAATACCAAGAACTATAAACACAATCTGATAATCCCACAGTCATCGTCACACATGAACAGCTACTGTATGTGAACACATCAACAGCTGGGGTTAAAGAGGATTCATCCAATCAGAGATGAGATGGTCTGGAAAAGTCTGATGAGACTAATTCTGTGATAACAGTGGTAAAAGGAGCTGCTGTAGGTTTCTGCCTTCATCCTCACTGTAGCTGATGTTAATGATGCTGGAGGTTTAGGATAATAAACAGGTGCAGTGCTGAGAGAGACTCACCTTCCTCTACCTTCAGTTCCACTCGTTTGTAGACGTCAATGGCCAAATCTTTATCAACTCCACAGTGGTACATTCCAGAATCCTCTACAGTGAGCTCCCTGATCACCACCCAGAACTGTGCAGCTCTGGTGTCGTCAAACAGTGAGAATCTTCCACTGTTTATCCACTTATTTTGAACTTCGGTCTTGATCTGGTCAGCACAGTTTGACCATGAACTCTTACAGAGATATTTCTGGTTTGATGTGTATCCTGTGTCGTATCTACACTTGATGAGGACTCCTCCTCCTGAATATCCCATCACTCTCTCTGATTCTCCTCCACCTACTAAAAGAGGACAAACGTCCATCTGAGTAAAGGCTTCATTTGACGCTGCTGATAGTGCTGATTATTTAGAAGAGCATCTCCTTACCTGAAATCAGGAAGAGGGTGAAGATGAGGAGGGTCTTCATGATGAGTTCGGACAGACATCAGAGGCCCTGAAATGTACACCCTGCCTCTGTGTGACTCTGTGACTGGGCTGCATCTTCAGCTACATCTTAAACAGAATCTGATGTCATGCCCACTTCCCCTTTCTGATACTGAGAGAGAAAGAGGTGAAAACGTCATCTCAGGAAGATGGTGTGTGATAATATATATCAGCTTTCCATAAAATTCACTGAGCAAAAGTAAACATTGTCTTTGTTTTCATTCATTAGCGTTTGGCCTGTTTCAGTGTCCCCACCCCTGTTTAACTGTACTGATGTGTACCAGTTACAGTATTTGAAGGTACTCATCAGAAAGAAAAGTCAAAAGTGGGATCTCCTTAATGTCTCTGTAGTTTCTCCTGGAGTAGGAGCCCCGAGTCCAGAACTACTTTGAGAGGATTTCAGCACCAGAATTGTCCTTTGGTTTAGACTGTCAGTAAATGAATATGTATGAATCCACTGTTGAATATTCATGTTCATGTCACTGATTCTGTGCTGGTCTGGGTAAGAAGGCCTCTACTGCCATCTAGAGCACAATGTGTGTAACAGCAGCACTGAGCAGCCCTTGCTGTGTTCTCTGTGTAACACACACACACACACACACACACATACACACACACACACTTTCTAAGCTGTGTGTTTCTAAGTGTTCATGTAATACAAATGTGATTAAAGAAAGAGTTTAATCACTTTACAATAACAATCTTTTAAAAGACATCTGTTAGTTCTTACTCAGTAATTAAGCAACACAGTATTAACAAGGTTAGAAGATTTATTCAGTTTTGTTGCACATTTTTTATTTAGTAATTAGTTCTTACTTAGTATTTAAGCAATGAAGATCTGATCAGGTCAGAAGATTTATTCAGTTTGGTTTTATAGTTTTACATTTTTTATAAGAGACAGGCATCAAGACTGAATCAGACTGGTGAGTGGGAGTCAGATAGACTGAATCAGACTGGTGAGTGGGAGTCAGATAGACTGAATCAGACTGGTGAGTGGAGGAGTCAGATAGACTACATCTGATTGGTGAGTGGAGTCTGATGGACTCAATCTGATTGGTTAGTGGTGAGTGAAATAACCCTTTTAAGGAACTTTACACAAATAGCCTTTATTACACACTGTACAGAAGCTCAGTGGAATGTAGAATATACTTTACATTGCATCATTACAATGGGATTCAAACTGATTCATTTTAAACCCCATGACTGACTAGGTATACCAGGTTGTACTGCCCATCACACACACACACACACACACACACACACACACACACACACACACACACACACACAGATATGTTTATATATATAAAACAAAAACACTGTAAAATATCTGTATTCATCTAACAGATTAGACAACTCACAGAACCTCATAGCTGAATATTAATGCCATCTATAACCACAATTTATAAAACTTTTCATACAATATTATCCAAAACACATTTACACACTTCCAGAAGTAAATATTTCTTTGTGTGAAAGGAAAATATTCCAGCTCATTTTGGTGGAAGTGCATAAACATCCAAGTTTAAACTGAAAGCTGCTTCCACTAATGTTTGACTGTAGCATAGTCACATGAGTCCTTATCGCTGCTAAAGGCTGTTCTGGTAACAGCATCGCTCGCTCTGCCTACCTTCTTATTGAAATTCACTGTTGCGTATGTTGGGCCTTCTGTAGATGTTCCAGCTAAAGGCAGAGAGGGACTTGTTGAGGAATCAGAGAGAAATGTGGGTAACTGACCTGTGGAGTAGGTGACCTGGTCAGGAGAATTTGATGGTAACTGAGCAGGAGAATAAACAGGATTTGGGAAGTCACAGCTTGAGGGCAACTGGATATGTTCATAATCAGTTTGAGAAGGTTCTGTGGGGTTTGTGGGTAACTGAACATTTTCATAATCAGTTTGAGAAGGTTTTGTGAGGTTTGTGGGTAACTGAACATTTTCATAGTCAGTTTGAGAAGGTTCTGAGATGTTTGTGGGTAACTGGACATTTTCATAATAAGTTTGAGAAGGTTCTGAGGGGTTTGTGGATTGAGCAATAGAGTAGATTGTGAAGATTCCAGCATCTGATGTAGGAACATGTTTACTCTCTTTAATCTCTTCATAGTTATTGAAAAGATGGAAAACCTAAAAGCAGAAATATAAATGAAAACAATGACTTAATTACAATGTTTCTGAAGTGAACTGCAGTTTTTACTTCTACTGGAGCAGTTAGACTGACGTGAAGTTTTCAGGCTATGATTATTCATTCTTAAACATGTCAATGGTAGAAATGTTGTTTTCTCTGGGAGTCTTTTTGAAATACATCTTCACTCACCCTGTGGACAGCTGAGAATCCTCTGAAGGACTGGCTTTGGGTTGTGCCTGGGTCTGAGGAGAACCAATTCCATGAAATGATGTGTAAAATATCAATTATTAAAAGATAAACACAACTGCCCTGAAAATGTGTTAACTGTTTGTTGATGTATGTTCGTTTATAGCCAGAAGAGGGCAGCATCTCCTGATCTCTGTTAGTCCACTGGTGCCTAATAAATGTGTTTAAGGATCCATTTATGGCAACATACCAATCTTCAGAGTCTGACAAAATCAGACGGAGCCATAAAACTACCACAATATCAGGTTTAGCTCAGTTTTGTCAATTTTTGCTAGATCAATAAAGTTCATAACTTGAAAGATAAACAGGCTGTACAATTGCCCTGAAAATGTTGTTGTTGTTTCTTTTGATGCATGTTCATTTATATCCAGAAGAGGGCAGCATCTACCCATCATGGTTAGGCCACATAGGGCCTAATGAATGCAGTCAATGATCAATTTATCCGAACATGCAGATTAAAGAAAAAAGTGATAATAATATTTCCAGCCACTGTCATGATTTGTCATACAGGAGCCCAACGCCACATCTTTACTAAACATTGTTTCCTATGGAAATTTTCTATGGTCAAATGAATAGTCCAAATAACTGTGTGTGCATAGGCCATAAGCATTGCATATATACGCATGTTTTTTGTGTGATGGTACCTTGAGTCTTGCCTCTCCTTCTAAGAAAGACTATGAAGAATAAGAGTCCAAACAGAAGCAGCAACACAATCACCGACACACCAGTGAGCACAGAGGAAACTGGGAGTAGTGGTTATGGAGAAACAGAATCATAACTCAGTCACAAATGATATTCCAAACATTCTGAAGTGATCAGGCTAACAATAGAAGAGCAGATGTTCTTTGCTTATATGTGAAGTTTAATCACCTGACAAAGAAGATGGTATGGTCTTAGGCATTGAGGATGTGGTTGGGTTCGTGGTCAGTGAGCTGATGTATGTCGATGACTGTGGTAGAATTTCTGCAGATAGAAAGTAAAGGTCAGGCTGGCCTATTATCTGTGTACTTTATTACTGACTATAATGCCGTGACTGTGATACTGCATGGACATTATACCTGTTGAAGTCTTGGATGAGGATTTTATTGTAGTTGTAGGGGCGTTTGTTTCTATGGTCTTTGCAGCAGGGCTTGATGGTGATGTTGAGGGTGATGCTGTTCCTGGTTTTGTTAAAGGAGATGAAGTAAAAAGAAAAATGTGTTTCTAGATTTGTCATCTTGTGTTGTCATTCGATTGCCCTAATCTCTTCACACAGGACAAATAATGTTCTACACAACATAATATAACATATTTCACTATAATAATCATTTATGTTGCGACAGCTTCCTTATGTCAGGGGTGTCCAGTCTTGCTCTCAAGTGGCCGAACTGGCTGCAGGTTTTCAGTGGTTTTGAAGACCAATCAACTGATTAAACAAACCATAGACCAACCATAATGCTGCATACTTCTAACTTCCATACTCCATAAACACATAGAAGATTTTGAAAGTAAAGAGATTGATTAAAATAACATTGACTCACCAGTAACTCTGAGGTTGATCTGTGTGATATAGGCCTTGTATCCATGGTCAGATGTCCAGTCTGATTCAGCTCCACACCAGTATTCACCAGAGTCTCCCTCAGTCAGACGGTTGATGATCACAGTGAAGGTCTGCTTTCCATCATCATGTAGATACAGTTTTCCATCATTTATCCATCTTCTGCTCTCTTTAACTGATGTTTCATAACTACAATTAACAGGGCCCACTCTCCTACAGAGAAACTTTGGGTAACTGCTGTGGGATTGTGGGTATTTGCAGCTGATGTTGACACTTCCTCCAACATGGCCAGTCACACTGATGCTCTTCTCGTAGGACAGATCTGTCAATCATAAACAATCACCTTCACAGTTTCTACACAATATCACTGAACTCCTCACTCTGCATATTCGGTCACTTCTCTGGACGTCACGTCCTTCGACTGACAGTATTTTCAGATTATATTTATGAGTAAAGGATGTTGAGTCAGGAAGTTTGTCTATAGTCACACTACAGCTTAACACATTCAGAGGAAGTCCATATTCAGAGATGATAGAAACAGAATAAATAGCTTTGAACTAGAGACGAGATCTACTAACATCATAGTGAAGGTCTCACAAAGTACATTCAGCAAATACCAAGAACTATAAACACAATCTGATAATCCCACAGTCATCATCACACATGAACAGCTACTGTATGTAAACACATTTCAACAGCTGGGGTTAAAGAGGATTCATCCAATCAGAGATGAGATGGTCAGATAAAGGGTGTCTGAAGAGAGCGAGTCTGTAATAACACTGTTAATATCAGTATGTGTTTGTTTACAGGGCTATATGGAACATGGTTTCTGCTCTTTATCCTTTATGGGAGTTTGTACATTCATCCTCACTGTAGCTGATGTTAATGATGCTGGAGGTGTAGGATAATAAACAGGTGCAGTGCTGGGAAAGACTCACCTTCCTCTACCTTCAGTTCCACTGATGAGTAGACATCAATGCCAGATTTCCAAACTGCACATTTGTATGTTCCAGAATCCTCTACAGTGAGCTCCCTGATCACCACCCAGAACTGTGCAGCTCTGGTGTCGTCAAACAGTGAGAATCTTCCACTGTTTATCCACTCATTTTTAGCGTCTGTCCAAATGGGCTTCGTCATGCAGGGCCATGGAGCCTCACAGAGGTATTTTGGGTTTGATGTGTATTGTGTCTCATATCTACACTTGATGAGGACTCGTCCTCCTGAATATCCCATCACTCTCTCTGATTCTCCTCCACCTACTAAAAGAGGACAAATGTCCATCTGAGTAAAGGCTTCATTTGACGCTGCTGATAGTGCTGATTATATAGAAGAGCATCTCCTTACCTGAAATAAGGAAGAGGGTGAAGATGAGGAGGATCTTCATTCTGAGTTCAGGATCACAGACTAACACCAGCTCAGATATCAGCGGCCCTGAAACGTGCACTGTAACTGTCTCTGTGAACACACTGTACCTTCAGCTGCATCTCAAATAGAAACTGTCATATTGAGGGTTACACCCTGTCTTCATCTCTGTCTGTCTCTGTGACTGTACTGTGTCCTCAGCTGCATCTCAAACAGAAACTAATAACACGCCCATTTCCTCTGTGACTCTGTGAAAGACACAGCTGAAAATCTCTCAGCATGATGATGTGTAATATATGTTTGAGCAAAGTGGCGTCTAAAATACTTTTAAATGCTTAAAATAAAATCCACTGCAGTTAAATAAAGTGTCTTTGAGTTGTGTTGAAGCAGCTTCATGTTGTTTATTCATTAGAGTTTATTCTGTTTCAGTGGGTCCACCACTGTTTATCTGTTCTGCTGTGTGTGACTGTCCAGTTCAGCTACTTTACATGCAAGTACCCATTAAAAGAGTTAATTTAGCTGTTAGTCAATAGAAGTGTGTGGCTACACACATCTTGGTTGGTTATATAAATGTAAATGTAAATGACTCCACTGTTTAATATTCATGCTCATTGATTCTGTACTGGTCTGTATCGGAAGGCCTCTACTGCCATCTAGAGCAGAGTGTGTGGAACAGCAGGACTGAGCAATCTGCTGTTCTTTATGTGATACAAATATGATTGAAAAGAGAGGAGAAACACTTAATAAAGCACTAGTTTATAATGCATATATTACCTCGTACTTCACATTCAACTAATGATTGATTAACCAGTTATTTAGCGTTCATCATCATTACATAATATATTCACTTTATTTCACAACAGACATAAAAGCCATTACTTCACAATGAAGTATTGAGCTCCTACTGTTTACAGCACAATTTCTTTGTATAGTAATAATATTACTATATTGATTAGCTTTTATGTAACAGTCTGTCACTATATGTGTCTACTTTCATCTATATTATAATTATTTAATGACGACAAAATCAGAAATTTAGATATTATTCACTGTAAGAGAGTATGCTATGTGATTTGTTTAAAATGACATAAAAATGAATAATTATCATTGTTGCTAACTTAATGTGACTTTTTAAAAAGCCCCCAAAAAAATAATTCCTAAAACTTTATATATATATATACATATACTATATACTAGATATAGTATTATAAACACTGCTGTCCATCCACAGAAGACCAGACCACTGTCCAGGATGTAAGTGTGAGCTCTGGAAACAAATCTTGAAGCGAATGATGCCAGATAAAGATAACTGAAACATCATAGGTGAATACCTAATAGTATATAGTGCTCACAACATAGTCTGGTGCTCATTTGATAGTATTGGGTGCCCACCACATAGTATCTGGGACACACCCAATTTTTATCTAAAAAAAATAAATAAATAAAGCACATCCCATCAGAGGCTTAATTTTGTGTAAACATTAGATTTAATTTACTTAATTAAATAGTAATTAAATGTTTGTTTAAGTGCATTAACATGCAGAGATAAGCGACTTTTATTGAGGGCAAATCCAGGGTCGTGGTCATGACGGTCCAGGTTCATATAACCAACACAGAGAGATCGATAGGCAGACATGACGAACAGAAACACAGAATACAGAAATCCAAAGCACTTCAGACAAACTCAAACATACAATCAACACGTCAAAACCAGCATACAAACAAATCAAACAATCAGTACATCTGACATCAAACAAAGACCAGCGAAAACAAAGGGCAAACACAGGGCTTAAACATGACACCGGGAAGACGAGGGACAGGAATAAAGAATCAGGGGTGGAGTCACAAAACAAGGGGGCAGGACTAGGGATACCAAAACAAAGAAGCACGTGGACTATCAAAAGGTAAACAAAAAGCACATGGGGGAGTGGGAGGAGCCACGTGTAACAATTATGTAGTATTATGTTAATATTTAAGGTCTTGGAGAGTAGACTCACCACACTACAGGTCACTAATCGGTTTAAGATGAAGCAGCCAGACAGCAAAATATGAGGTTATGAGTCTTTGTCTGGTTGCCATGCCAACCAACGTTTACATTTATGGCATTTGGCTGACGCTCTTTTCCAGAGTGACTTAGTTTTATCATTTTTTAAACAGGTAGGCGAAGGTGGTGTTAGGAGTCTTGCCCAAGGACCCTGATTGGTATAGTGTAGGGTGCTTACCCACGTTGGAGATTGAACCCCAGTCTACAGCGTAGAAGGCAGAGGTGTTACCTACTACACTAACCACCCACATGAATGTTTAGCATGAACATCCACTCAGCACTGGATTGAGCTTCAAGAACCTCCATATAAACCCACATTCTGAGATGATCATTATCCGGTCATTACAGTGACCACATATGACTCTGCTGTCTGTATATACTCACATTCAGTAGAGCTGATGATCTTTGCTCTGCGATCACATAATCTTTGTTCTAGGAAAAACTAATAGGCTCAACATATTTGAAAATACAAAGAATGTTTTTCACATTTGGAATTCTTAATTTCCAAAAATAGTCCTTCAAAGAACCATCATTTACAGGTGCTTTCTGTTCTATGGCATTGTGTCAAAGATCCCTTGTTAGTGCCTTTATTTTTGAGAGTATACTGCCCTCTAGAGGACATTTAGGATTATGTATTATTTGCAGTCAAACAGCTGGGAATGTGCTCATTAATCTGCACACAAAAGTGAAGAAAACCCAAGAGACGGCTGTGAACATGCCGTCTTGCATTAATCAGGAAAGCCTGTTTACGGTGCACACCTGCTTCTTTCAGTTGAGCTTTGTGAGACCAGGAAGGCAAAAGAGAAGGTCAAACGATTCCATGTCAGTGTTTAGAGATTTGCTGTGCAACTGGCAATTATTACTTTATTATTATTGTATTCATTATCATTATTATCGTTATTAATATAGATATTCAAATAATAAGTTAAGGGTTAGACCTTCGCAGTGCACAGATCCTTGTTAGAATGAAAGAGGGTGACGAGTAGATAACCACCTTCATCACCACTAAGAGGTACTACGAGTGTTCAGTCATGCTGTTCAGCCTGTCCGAAGCTCCTGTCGTTAATGACATTCTTAGAGACATGCTGGGTAAATTCATCACAAACTTCATTGATGATTTTTTCCACATATCCCGACACACATCAGTCTTGTCTGTCAGGCCTTAGCAAGATTATTAAAGAATCATCTATATGTTAATGGAAAGAAGTGTGGATTTCATCTGTGGTCCACTTCCTTTTCCAGGATACATTATCTGTCCAGAGGGAGTAAATATGGATCTCCACAACCATTCTTAAACATACAGGCCCTAAACCCTTTGTATCTTTGGTCCAGCATGTATATATATATATATATATATATATATATATATATACATACACACACATAGACAGTCCCAGAGCTGATGTGGCACTGGACCAAGACTGGACTGTTTCTAGGACAACTGCTGGAACGTGGTGCTGGATGGTCCGGACGGGGCACTGACGGGACTCCTCTATATACATATACATAATATGTATACAATGGTGGTACAAGAGGTGAGCCCAGGTCTCTAAGACACTCAACCCTCCACTGCCCTTCACTTATATATAAAACAGCAAACCCACAAAACACCACTGTATTCATCAAACAGATTACAAACCTTTAATCTCATTTTAAATCACATCAAACCGAGCTATAGACAACTATCAACAGGCTTTTCAACGTGAAAACAGAACTTGTTCTGCTAACTTTTTACTATATCACTATCACATGAGTCGTTCTCCTGGTTAAACGCTGCTCTGGTAACAGCATCAGCAGAACTGCCTGCATCCTTGCTGAAATTCACTGCTGTTTATGCTGGATCTTCAGCAGATATTCCAGATGAACGCTGAGTGGCACTTGATGAGGAATCAGAGAGAATTGCGGATAACTCTGCTGTGGAGGGCATAGTGGGTAGCGCTGTCTCCTCTCAGGAAAAAGGGCCTGGGCTTGATTTCCCAGCCAGGTGACCAGGGTCCTTTCTGTGTGGAGTTAAATGGTTTTCCCCCATCTGTGTGGGTTTCCTCCGGGTGCTCTGGTTCTCTCTCATAGTCCAAAAACATGCAGTCAGGCCAACTAGAGATGCTAAATTTGCCCGGTGATGGACGGGCGATCTCTCCAGGGTGTTTCCTGCCTTCCACCTAATGACAGCTGGGACAGGCCAAAGCTGCCTTGCAACCCAGGAGGATAAGTGGCTTAGAGAATGTTTATGTGCATGTTAAGGTTGTTAAGGCAAGTTAAGGTTCACAGCTTGAGGGTACCTGGCCGTCATCATAAACAGTTTGAGAAGGTTCAGAGAGGCTTGTAGGTAATTGAGAAGTAGTGTAGATGACTGTGGAAACATCAGCATCTGAAGATAAAAGGTGTCTATGATCGTTAATCTCCTCATTGTCAACGAAAGCACAGAAAACCTAACAGCAGAGTTAAATAAATAGGATAAAAATAATACCTAGAGAAGAACCTGGATAAGCAATGCTCATTTTGGAGCAGTCAGACTAATCTTATTAGTCCAGTTTTAGCTTTTATGTTAATGTGTTAATAATCTATTCCAATGGGAGCCTACACTGAAATACAATCTTGACCACCCCGTGGATTACTGAGAATCCTCTGACCGACTGGCTATGGGTCATGCCTGGGTCTGAGGAGAAATAATCCCATTAATCATTAATCAATATGTAAATTAGAAATCAGATTTGAATATGAAATGAGGTGTATAACATCAGTTACTTGAAAGGGAAATGGGGTACAATTGCCCTTAAAATGTGTTTACAGGTTCTTGATGCATGTTCATTTATAGCCAGAAGAGGGCAGCATCTGTCCATCAGTGTTAGTCCACCGGGGCCTAATAAATGTGTTTACTGATCCATTTATCTAAACATCCCGATTAAAAAAATCCATGTGAAGTGTCTTGGAGAAACTAATAATGAGCCCAGCCACGGTCATAATTTGCCATACACAAGACCCAACACCACGTCTTCACTCAACATTGTCTTCTATGGTAATTTCCTATGATGCAGTTAGTAACTGAAATAACAATATACGTGTAAATAAGTAAGCATACTGTCTGTGTGGGATCATACCTTGAATCTGGCCTCTCTTTTGTAAACAGAGTATGAGAAATACGAGTCCAATCAGAAGCAGCACCAGAATCAGAACAGACACAGCAGTCGTCACAGAGGAAGCTGGAAATAGCGGTGATGGAGAATCAAAGTCAGAGCTCAGGAATAAATTACAGCCTAACCATTCTGAGCTGATCAAACTAACAATACAAGAGCAGATGTTCTTGGTGTGTACATTAAGTGTTCATACCAGAAGCAGACGTTGAAGATGATGGGCTTTTAGATGTTGAGGATGTGGTTGGTTCTGTGGTCAGTGAACTGATGTATGTTGATGACTGGGGTAGAATATCTGCAGAAAGAAAACATCAGTTGGTCCTTATTATCTGTGTACATTATCACTGTGACTAAAATTCACCCAGATATGTACAGTATGAACATCATACCTATGGATGTTTTAAAGGAGGAATTCATTGCGGTTTCAGATGTTGAAGAGGTTGATTGTGTTTCAGGTTTTGATATTGAACCTGAAAAAGAAAGGGGGAAAAATCATGTCATATTTTCTTGTTTCATTGTCATTAAACTTTCCTTAAGATCATATCATACAGACCAAATAATGAAGCAGTAGAACGTGAGAGGGAGTGTGTTATTCACAATGACACACGATCTTGAGTTTTCTATTGACTTTAGTTCAATAAATAAAGTAAGAAATAAATAAATTGGGTCGTGAACGTGGCGTGTAATATGTTTTAATCTTAGCAGTTCTTTCTGCCCAATAAATAGTTATTATATTGTTGCTACTTCAGAGGAACGAAGCCGGCAGTTCGTTCTCCAGCTCCTTCCACTAAATTCCCAAACTGTTATCAACTATTGAGCAGCTTTTCAGTCGGGAGGTGTGAACGAAGAACTGCAAAGCAAATTATCAAATCAGGCTGAGCTATGAAACCACCGCAATATCAAGTTCAGTTCAGTTTTGTCATTTTTTGCCAGATCTGTATTAATCTTGTTTTGTTCCAGCCGGTCTGTAAAGCTTCTTACAGCCCATTTAGTTCGGCATATGGTATTGGGTTAATTTCTGGCTGATTCCCTGTTGATTAGCTGTTCTTCTGTCACAGCTGCCGAATGAAAAGTGGTGACGACAGTTTGGGAATTTAGTGTTGACCTTTTCCAGACTGCAGGCTCAATTATAGAGTCTTACATTATAATTCTGTACACTTCAAGCTCCAGAACTCCAGAAATCCATAGAAGAAAGATTCTGAAAGTAAAGAGATTGATTAAAATAATATTGACTTACCAGTAACTCTGAGGTTGATCTGTGTGATATAGGCCTTGTATCCATGGTCAGATGTCCAGTCTGATTCAGCTCCACACCAGTATTCACCAGAGTCTCCCTCAGTCAGATGGTTGATGATCACAGTGAAAATCTGCTTTCCATCATCATGTAGATACAGTTTCCCCTCATTTCTCCATCTTCTGCTCTCCTTGACTGATGTTTTATAACTGCAGCTAACAGTGCCCACTCTCCTACAGAGAAACTTTGGGTCACTACTGTGGGATTGTGGGTATTTGCAGCTGATGTTCACACTTCCTCCTACATGGCCAGTCACACTGATGCTCTTCTCGTAGGACAGATCTGTCAATCATAAATAATCACCTTCACAGTTTATACACAATATCACTGAACTCCTGACTCTGCATATTCGGTCACTTCTCTGGACGTCACGTCCTTCGACTGACAGTATTTTTAGATTATATTTATGAGTAAAGGATGTTGAGTCAGGAAGTTTGTCTACAGTCACACTACGGCTTAACACATTCAGAGGAAGTCCATATTCAGAGATGATAGAAACAGAATAAATAGCTTTGAACTAGAGACGAAATCTGCTACCATCATAGGTCTCACAAAGTACATTCAACAAATACCAAGAACTATAAACACCATCTGATAATCCCACAGTCATCGTCACACATGAACAGCTACTGTATGTGAACACATCAACAGCTGGGGTTAAAGAGGATTCATCCAATCAGAGATGAGAAGGTCAGATAAAGGGTGTCTGAAGAGAGCGAGTCTGTAATAACACTGTTAATATCAGTATGTGTTTGTTTACAGGGTTTATGGAATATGGTTTCTGCTCTTTATACTTTATGGGAGTTTGTACATTCATCCTCACAGTAGCTGATGTTAATGATGCTGGAGGTGTAGGATAATAAACAGGTGCAGTGTTGTGAGAGACTCACCTTCCTCTACCTTCAGTTCCACTGGTGTGTAGACGTCAAAGCCAGATTTATAAACTCCACATTTGTACGTTCCAGAATCCTCTACAGTGAGCTCCCTGATCATCACCCAGAACTGTGCAGCTCTGGTTTTGTCAAACAGTGAAAATCTTCCACTGTTTATCCACTTATTTTTAACTCCGGCCTTGATTTTATCAGTACATGTGAGCCCTGGCCATGGACCCTTACAGAGAAATTTCTGGTTTGATGTGTATTGTGTATCATATCTACACTTGATGAGGACTCCTCCTCCTGAATATCCCATCACTCTCCCTGATTCTCCACCACCTACTAAAAGAGGACAAACGTCCATCTGAGTAAAGGCTTCATTTGACGCTGCTGATAGTGCTGATTATTTAGAAGAGCATCTCCTTACCTGAAATCAGGAAGAGGGTGAAGATGAAGAGGACCTTCATTCTGAGTTCAGGATCACAGACTAACCAGCTCAGACAGATATCATTGGCCAGATGCCCTGAGACGTCCACTTCCACTCTCTCTGTCTCTGTGACTGTGCTGTATCTCCAGCAACACCTCAGACGGAAACTAATGACAAGCTCCCTTCCTTTTTGATACTGTGACGGCTGAAGATATTTCAGCATGATGATGTGTGCAGTAAGTGTGAGCAAAATGGTGATTAAAATGCTTACAATCAAATTCACTGCAGTAAAATAGTGAATAGTGGCTTTGAATTGTGTTGATCCTCATTAAGGCTGTTGCACTCCTCTGTTTAACTGTACTGTAGTGTATGAGTGTCTATTTCACTGCACGAAAGTTTCTCAAAAGTAAAGAGGTCTCCTTACCATCTCCGTACCTTCTCCTGGACAACAGTGAGACCAGTGCATGTGTTCTCAAAGCTTCTCAGAGCAGAAGTGGTGATCTAGGATCTGGTCCTGTCAGTAAAGGGGGGCAGTCGTGGGCTGGAGGTTTGGGGAACCAGCTTTGCGATCGGTTCAATCCCCTGAGCAGACAAGATGTGACTGGAACCCCGAACTGCTCCCCGGGCGCTGCAGATAGAGCTGCCGACCGCTCTGGGCAAGTGTGCTCACTGCCCCCTAGTGTGTATGTGGTGTTCTGGGTTAAAATGCAGAGGTGAAATTTCCCCGTTGTGGGACTAATAAGGGTCTCTTGATCTTAATCTTAATCTTAAAGTATCTGTAAATAAGGGAGAAATCTGACCCTAGATCAGCAGTGCTACTTTGAGAGGGTTTGTGAAGACGCCCCCTGATGGAAAGGCTTTTGTTCAAGTCTCTCCTGCTGCTCAGATGTTTCTCCTGTGAAAAACACCTCAGTAATCTCACATGCATCTCCAGTTTAAGTGGAGATCTCAATAAAGTTGCACATTGTGCTCAGATTTCCAGAAAATACGACTCAAGCTGCAACCGAACTCTCACCCTTCCTTCATCTCTCCTCTATCCCCTTCCTCCTTTCGTCTAATGCTTTCAAAGAGCAGCATTTGAGGAGCATAATTTTGCTTTGCTGACTCCAAATGAATATGTTTGACTCCACTGTTGAATATTCATGTTCATGTCATTGATCCTGTACTGGTCTGGGTCAAAAGGCCTCTGCTGCCATCTACAGCACAATGTGTGTAACAGTAGGACTCAGCGGTCTTTGATGTGTTCTCTATGTAATATGAATCTGATTGACTGAATCTGAATGGAAGATTCAGATTCATGCAGCAGATATTCCACTAATATCTGAATTACACTCCTTTTTTGGATATATGCTTGTTATTGAGTCTGTGACAGAAGGCCTCTACTGCCATCTAGAGCACAGGATGAGAAGGACAGTATGAATGAACACTGCTAATATCTAATAAGACACAAGCTTAGTTCAGCACAGAGAGGCAAAGTAGGGTTAAGGTGCTCCCTGCTGTCTCTCTATGCTCTCTCTCAGGGCTCATGTGCTGCAATGTTATTTATTTTCCTTTGGCCTACTTCACTTTGGAAGCATTGCTTACAGTTTATATGACTTTTTATAGTCATTTCCAGTAATACTGTTTTCTCAGTTTGTTATTTTGTTCTGTGAACAGAATGACCCTAGAGTGAGCGAACTCCGAAGTGTGTACATTTCATAAAACTGGTTGAGAAAGCTGTGAATACAATGACCTGTAATCTGGAAACACATCCATAATTATTCTGAAGCAGACAATGAAAGCACTGCCTTTATACTGCTATGTAAAAACTCCTTTGTCTACGCTGCTTTGAAATGTGTTAAAATATTAAATTACCCTTCTGAGTAATGTTACACAATTAGCTTGGGGCAGTCGTGGGCTGGAGGTTGGGGAACTGGCCCTGTGACCAGACAGTACGTGACTGAGGTGTCCTTGAGTAAGACACCTAACCCCCGGGTGCTGTGGATAGGGCTGCCCACCACTCTGGGCAGGTGTGCTCACTGCCCCCTAGTGTGTGTGTGTTTACTAGTGCGTATGTCGTGTTTCAATTCACTAATGGGCTAAATGCGGGGGTGAAATTTCCCCATTATGGGACTAATAAGGATCACTTAGTCTAATTTATTACCAATTCTAGAGAAGCTCAATGGAACGTACAATATGTGTTATATTTCATAACTTCAGTGTAGCCATATGAAGAGACAGCACAGGTTACATATCAGTTTACATGAATAAGCTTTACGCATGTTATGATTCAGTCTTTTAACTATACAGCTTACATATTTGTTTCATAGCAGTTACTGAGTAATTCTTCAGAAATACACTATATGGCCAAAAGTTTGTGGACAGATACTCCTCCAATGTTTCTTTCAGAAAAAAGACTGTTAAAATGGAGTTTCTTCCCCTCTGCTGCAGTACGTGTCTCTACTATTTGGGGAAGGCTTTCCACTAAATATTGTAATATTGCTGTGAGGATTTGATTGCATTTAGCAGTGGTAGCACTGGTGAGATCAGGTATTGATGTTTGATGACCAGCTCTCGGTCACTCCAAATCATCCCAAAGGTGTGGGATGGAGCGACATCACTCCAGGGAACACAGCTCTGCTCCTCAGCTCAATGCTGGGATTCGTTGGGCATGGTGACCTTAGGCTCATGTGCGGCTGCTCCAGAGCGTCCCGTTCTATTGGTCAGTGCTTTTCTATGGGGGTTATACAAGCTGTGAGCAACCAAAGTCACTAATAAGAAGGAGTGTCCACAAACCTTTGGACATTTAGTTTTACTAAATGAGCAAAAATAAACTCTAGCTGTGCATCTTCTACCATATACATATAAAACAACAAATCACACAAAACACCCGCGTGTTTCACCAATTGCAAAACACTTCATGCATCATATGATCAACTTAAAATCCAAGGTTTATTACATACTAAAGCTTATTATATAATAACTACAGGATCTTCAATGTAAACTAGCTGATCGACTCTTTGGGCCTGTTGGTGGACCCTGGACATTTAAGCGGTTAACCCCAATGACAAATAACACATTTACAGACTTCAAGAAATAAAAGACTAGTAAATGGGTGAGAATACAAGCGTAGCATGAAAACTACTTCCACTAACATTTGACTGTGGCGTAGTCACATGAGTCGTTCTCCTTGTTGATGGTTGCCGTGGGAACAGCATCAGTAGAACTATCTGCATTCTTGCTGAAATTCACGCTTGCATACGTTGAAACAGTCTGAGAAGGTTCTGAGGGGTTTCTGGATAACTGGACATTATCATGAAGAGTCTGAGAAGGTTCTGAGGGGTTTGTGGATAACTGGACATTACCATAAAGAGTCTGAGAAGGTTCTGAGGGGTTTGTGGATAACTGGACATTATCATAAAGAGTCTGAGAAGGTTCTGAGGGGTTTGTTGGTAGTTCAGCAGTAGAGTAGACTGTGGAAGCTCCAGCATCTGAGACAGGAATGTCTTTAACCTCCTCATAGACATAGACATCATGGGAAACCTGAGAAGCAGAGATTTAAAAAGACAATAGAAACTACTCAAATTCAATTGAAGTAATCTCAGCTATTGTAACTATTATAGAGCACTTAGAGGTCAGTCTCCCAGTTTTTGACAGCTCGTTATTAAATATGTCGTTAGTGTATCTTTTACAATGAGATCCTGCATTGAAATAACAATCATGACTCACTGTGTGGTTGTCTGAGGAGCCTCTGTGTGATTGGCTTTGGATTGATGCTGGACCTGAGGAGGATGAAAAAATCCAAAAGCTCAGCTCTACATTAAGAACTGGCAAAGACATTGTGCTCAGTAGTAAATGATATATAATGTAGTCTGCCCTTCTTCTATCTGTTTGGACACGTGTTCATTTATAGCCAGCAGAGGGCAGCATGTGTCCATCACTGTTAGTCCACTGAGGCCTAGTGAATTTCTTCTTTTTGTTCTCTAATGAATGTGTTTAATTCATGCTGCTCTCACTTCTGAACACACAGATCTGAAAAGTGTTTGGGAGAAACCAGTAATTTGTCCAGTGACTGAATGGAATTTGTAATAAATCAGCTCAAAACCACACGACTGAAATTGTCTTCACTAAACATTGTTTCCTGTGATGAAGTTAGTAGGTCAAGTAACAGTGTGTGTATGTCTAAGTACCCAATGTGCGTGTATGTTTGTGTGTGATGGTACCTCGAGTCTTGTTTCTCTTTCTAAGAGTCACAACGAAGAATAAGAGTCCAATCAGGAGCAGCAGCAAAGCCACAGACACACCAGTGACCACAGAGGAAACTGGAAATGCTGGAGGTGGAGACCCTAAAGTAGAGAATCAAGTGTTAACCACTACACTGTACCACTACACACTGTACCACTACACACCAACCACCCAAGTAAGTAAGTTAGTTATAAAGTAAGTAAGTTCTGAGTAAGTTATAAAAACAAACTACATTTAAAATAGTTATTTATGCATTTTGATGTAGTTGTTTTGTGTATATTTCAGGATATAATCAAAATAACAGACTTTGATCTCAATCTGCTTTTGTTAGACAGACTTTTTCCAGACTGTAGACTCAATGAAATTCAATGATAGAATCTTATAAGACTGTAAAGATCTTACAACCCCAATTCAAATGAAGTTGGGACGTTGTGTAAAACAGAAATAAAAACAGAATACAATGATTTGCAAATCCTGTTCAACCGATATTCAATTGAACACACTGCAAAAACACAATATTTAATGTTCAAACAAATAAACTTTGTTGTTTTTTGCAAATATTCACTCATTTTGAATTTGTTGCCTGGGGTAACTTGCACATCTGTGAAGGCCCCATTAATGCTGAAAGGTACATACAGGTTTTGTAGCAACATCTGCTGTCATCCAAGCAGCGTCTTTTTCAGGGACGTCCTACTTATTTCAGCAAGACAATGCCAAGCCACATTCTGCACGTGTTACAACAGCGTGGCTTCGTAGGAAAAGAGTGCGGGTACTAGACTGGCCTGCCTGCAGTCCAGACCGGTCTCCCATTGAAAATGTGTGGCAGCGGAGACCCCGTACTGCTGAACAACTGAAGTTGTATATCGAGCAATAATGGGAAAGAATTCCACCTACAAAGCTTCAGCAATTAGTGTCCTCAGTTCCCATACAATTGAGTGTTGTTAAAAGGAAAGGTGATGTAACTCAGTGGGAAACACGCCCCTGTCCCAACTTCTTTGGAACGTGTTGCAGGCATCAAATTCAAAATGAGTGAATATTTGCAAAAAAACAACAAAGTTTATCCATTTGAACATTAAATATCTCGTCTTTGTAGTGTATTCAACTGAATATAGATTCAAAACGATTTGCAAATCATCGTATTCTGTTATTACTTCTGTTTTACACAACGTCCCAACTTCACTGGAATTGGGGTTGTACTTTAAAATAATATAATACATAAAAGATTCTGAATGTAAACAGATGAATTTCATTCATATCTACTCACCAGTAACTGTGAGGTTGATCTGGGTGATATAGGCCTTGTATCCATGGTCAGATGTCCAGTTTGATTCAGCTCCACACCAGTATTCACCAGAGTCTCCCTCAGTCAGATGGTTGAAGCTCACAATGGATATCTGCTTTCCATCATCATGTAGAGAGAGTTTTCCCTCATTTCTCCATCTTCTGCTCTCTTTAACTGATGATTTATAAGTACAGTCAGCAGTGCCCACTCTCCTACAGAGGAACTTGGGGTCACTGCGGTGGGATTGTGGGTATTTGCAGCTGATGTTGACACTTCCTCCTACATGGCGAGTCACACTGATGCTCTTCTCGTAGTCTTGATCTGTCAGTCATAAACAATCAGATGAAAGTGTTAAAACTCACCTACACAGTGTAGACAACATATTACTGATTTCTTTCTTATTTTACAGACAGATGTGTGTTTATTATCCCTCATATCTTCATTTGATTACGACTCCTCCCTCTGCATATTCTGCCACTTCTCTGCAGGCCACACCCTTCTTCTGTAAGTACTTTTTGGAGGTTGAGGCATGAATGATCTGTATATTTCTACTAAACGAATGCAGGAGAAGTCTATATTCAGAGTTTCTAGGGATACACAAAGTCATTTTAATATGTTCTTGTTTAATGAAAACTGGATGGTAAGAAGTTTTGAAATCTGGGAGAATTGGGGAAACATGAGGCTGGATCTGCCAACATCACAAAAAGTACTTTTGACAAATACCAAGTATGTAGAATCTAATAAACCTACAGTCATTATTACATATGAGAAAATACACAAATGCATTTCCACAGCTGGTATTAAACAGGACTTATCCAGTCAGAGATGAGATGGACTGGCAAGGAGTCTGTGAAGAGAGAGATAATGTCTTTTGTCTTCTTATTCAGCCAAATAGAACATAATTCCCACTTTGTCTCATGTGCAGTCATCCTCACTGCAGCTGATGCTAATGATACAGGACGTTTAGGATAATAAACAGGTGCAGTGCTGGGAGAGACTCACCTTCCTCTACCTTCAGTTCCACTGGTGTGAGGACGTCAAAGTAGAAACTTATATCAACTCCACACTGGTACGTTCCAGAATCCTTTACAGTGAGCTCCCTGATCACCACCCAGAACTGTGCAGCACTGGTGTCGTCAAACAGTGAGAATCTTCCTCTGTTTATCCACTTATTTTTAACGTCTGTCCTGATCTTGTCAGGACAGTTTGGCCCTGAACCCTTACAGAGATATTTCCGGTTTGATGTGTATCGTGTCTCATATCTACACTTGATGAGGACTCCTCCTCCTGAATATCCCGTCACTCTCTCTGATTCTCCTCCACCTACTAAAAGAGGACAAATGTCCATCTGAGTAAAGGCTTCATTTGACGCTGCTGATAGTGCTGATTATTTAGAAGAGCATCTCCTTACCTGAAATCAGGAAGATGGTGAAGATGAGGAGGATATTCAAAGTCATTCCAGCTTTATCCATATTACCTCTAGGTCAAGTGTATTAGATGTGCTTATCTGTCTATTCTGTATCTTAGTCTCAGTATATCTTGCCTGTGGTTCAACTAAGCAGAACGATAAACCCGCCCATTTCCCTTTTAGCACCCGATGGGAGAAAGCGTGAACATTTTCTTCTCTGCCTGCAGCACCAAAGAAATGCAAAAAAACGTTGAAAGTTTGTTTGTCAAACCATTTCTGTTGGTAAATTTACTGAGTGCTCACTTTGACTGGCTTTATTTGGTCTGATTGTGTGACAAACTACAGAGTTCACCAAGCTTCTTCAGCACTTCATAGTGTTTTATCTTGATCTTCTCTGTTTGGTTTCCGTTTCTTGAAAGTTCTCTGATGAGGCCCTCAACTCACGTGTAAATATATGTGTTATATGTGTAGTTCTAATGCAGGACAGCAGTGCTGTGATGTCATTTGTGAGCTGGTCTGAAAAAGGACTCACTAGTGCCATCTAGAGTGCAGCACATGGAAAGACAGCTGAACTGTACTGCAGTAGGAATGACCACTCGGCCTGGTGTCCTCAGTCTAAACATGATCAAAACTCGTAACGACACAGATCTGCTCTCCAAACTCACTCATACAGACTCAATGGAGGCAGAACTGCTGTGGAAACTCACTGAAACCTTCCCAGTGATCTCAGTAACAGCCTTTTACAGTGAAGACCTACAAAAGCAAAAACTCCTTCATGGAAGCATTTTAATATTTGATCTCAGAGCCTCTTTAAGACGATATGATTTTAAGGCAGGAGGCATGTCTCTAGTCATATTACACTTATCAAATGAATGCAGGGGAATCCATATTCATTGACCATCCCTTAGTCTGTGTCAGTATATAGGTCACTGTTTAGTGTTGTCCATGTGTTGAGCATTTGATTAGTAGAACTGTCTGCTGCTTTCTCCAAATTAGCTGACATTAATGAATATGCATGACTCCACTGTTGAATATTCATGTTCATGTCAGTGATTCTGTGCTAATCTGTGTCAGAAGGCCTCTACTGCCATCTACAGCACAATGTGTGTAACAACAGCACTGAGCAATCTTGTTCTCTTTGTCTTACAAATGTGATGAGAATCCCTTGTAATAACAATAGTTAATAAGGCATGTATTAGCTCTTAAATCACAATTGACTGATAACGAACTAATCAGGTATTAACAGTCACTCATCATTATTTAATACAACCCCTTTTAAAAAAAGTTGGGATGTTGTGTGACATAAATAAAAACACTGTGTGTAACTGAAAGTAGTACAAAGACAATATATCAAATATGGAAACTTCAAATCTTATATTTTCTAGACTTATATGCCCATTTTGAATTTGACGGCAGGAGCACGTATCAAAAAAGTTGGGACGGGGGCGTGTTCACCGCTGTGTTTCATCACGTCTTCTTTTAAGTTAAGTGATATTTTTTTAATCCCACAAACGGGGAAATTCCACCTCCACATTTAACCCATCCATGAAGTGAAACACCACATACACACTAGTGAACACACACTAGGGGGCAGTGAGCACACTTGTCCAGAGCGGTGGGCAGCCTTATCCACGGCGCCCGGGGAGCAATTGGGGGTTAGGTGTCTCGCTCAAGGACACCTCAGTCATGGACTGTCGGCCCTGGGCATCAAACCGGTCACAGGGCCAGTTCCCTAACCTCCAGCCCACGACTGGAGGTCTCCTTTGTCATATATTTGGTTTTGTTATATGTTTGTTTGTTTTGAGTGGAGATAGGTCTGGACTGCAGGCCGTCCACTTTAGCCCAGACTCTTTCACTACATTA
Source organism: Pygocentrus nattereri (assembly GCF_015220715.1). Taxonomy (NCBI): domain Eukaryota; kingdom Metazoa; phylum Chordata; class Actinopteri; order Characiformes; family Serrasalmidae; genus Pygocentrus; species Pygocentrus nattereri. Next base: position 36,926,938 of record NC_051222.1, on the reverse strand, counting down.
GTGGACTAATAAGGATCACTTAGTCTAATTTATTACCAATTCTAGAGAAGCACAATGGAACGTACAATATGTGCTATATTCCATAACTTCAGTGTAGCCATATGAAGAGACAGCACAGGTTACATATCAGTTTACATGAATAAGCTTTTACACATGTTATGATTCAGTCTTTTAACTATACAGCTTACATATTTGTTTCATAGCAGTTACTGAGTAATTCTTCAGAAATACACAATATGGCCAAAAGTTTGTGGACACATACTCCTCCAATGTTTCTTTCAGATAAAAGACTGTTAAAATGGAGTTTCTTCCCCTCTGCTGCAGTACGTGTCTCTACTATTTGGGGAAGACTTTACACTAAATATTGTAATATTGCTGTGAGGATTTGATTGCATTTAGCAGTGGGAGCACTGGTGAGATCAGGTATTGATGTTTGATGATCAGCTCTCGATCACTCCAACTCATCCCAAAGGTGTGGGATGGAGCGACATCACTCCAGGGAACACAGCTCTGCTCCTCAGCTCAATGCTGGGATTCGTTGGGCATGGTGACCTTAGGCTCATGTGCGGCTGCTCCAGAGCGTCCCGTTCTATTGGTCAGTGCTTTTCTATGGGGGTTATACAAGCTGTGAGCAACCAATGTCACTAATAAGAAGGAGTGTCCACAAACTTTTGGACATTTATTTTTACTAAATGAGCAAAAATAACCTGTAGCTGTGCATTCTTCTATCATATACATATAAAACAACAAATCACACAAAACACCCGCGTGTTTCACCAACTGCAAAACACTTCATGCATCATATGATCAACTTAAAATCCAAGGCTTATTACATACTAAAGCTTATTATATAATAACTGCAGGATCTTCAATGTAAACTAGCTGATCGACTCTTTGGGCCTGTCGGTGGACCCTGGACATTTAAGCAGTTAACCCCAATGACAAATAACACATTTATAGACTTCAAGAAATAAAAGACTAGAAAATGGGTGAGAATACAAGCGTAGCATGAAAACTACTTCCACTAACATTCGACTGTGGCGTAGTCACATGAGTCGTTCTCCTTGTTGATGGTTGCCATGGGAACAGCATCAGTAGAACTATGTGCATTCTTGCTGAAATTCACGATTGTGTACGTTGGAACAGTCTGAGAAGGTTCTGAGGTGTTTGTGGATAACTGGACATTACCATAAAGAGTCTGAGAAGGTTCTGAGGGGTTTCTGGATAACTGGACATTACCATAAACAGTCTGAGAAGGTTCTGAGGGGTTTGTGGATTACTGGACATTACCATAAACAGTCTGAGAAGGTTCTGAGGGGTTTGTCGGTAGTTCAGCAGTAGAGTAGACTGTGGAAGCTCCAGCATCTGAGACAGGAATGTCTTTAAACTCCTCATAGACATAGACATCACGGGAAACCTGAGAAGCAGAGATTTAAAAAGACAATAGAAACTACTCAAATTCAATTGAAGTAATCTCAACTATTGTAGCCCTTATAGAGCAGTTAGAGGTCAGTCTCCCAGTTTTTGACAGCTCGTTATTAAATATGTCGTTAGTGTATCTTTTACAATGAGATCCTGCATTGAAATAACAATCATGACTCACTGTGTGGTTGTCTGAGGAGCCTCTGTGTGATTGGCTTTGGATTGATGCTGGACCTGAGGAGGATGAAAAAATCCAAAAGCTCAGCTCTACATTAAGAACTGGCAAAGACATTGTGCTCAGTAGTAAATGATATATAATGTAGTCTGCCCTTCTTCTATCTGTTTGGACACGTGTTCATTTATAGCCAGCAGAGGGCAGCATGTGTCCATCACTGTTAGTCCACTGAGGCCTAGTGAATTTCTTCTTTTTTTTCTCTAATGAATGTGTTTAATTCATCCTGCTCTCACTTCTGAACACACAGATCTGAAAAGTGTTTGGGAGAAACCAGTAATTTGTCCAGTGACTGAATGGAATTTGTAATAAATCAGCCCAAAACCACAGGACTGAAATTGCCTTCACTAAACATTGTTTCCTATCATGAAGTTAGTAGGTCAAGTAACAGTGTGTGTATGTCTAAGTACCCAATGTGTGTATATGTTTGTGTGTGGTGGTACCTTGAGTCTTGTTTCTCTTTCTAAGAGTCACAATGAAGAATAAGAGTCCAAGAAGCAGCAGCACAGCCACAGACACACCAGTGACCACAGAGGAAACTGGAAATGCTGGAGGTGGAAAACCTAAAGTAGAGAATCAGCTCTATCTGCAGTGCCCGGGGAGCAATTGGGGGTTAGGTGCCTTAATCAAGGGCAACCAGTCATTTTGCTCATGGAGATGATGGAAAAAAGTCTCTTCAGGTGTCATTACACATCATCATAAAACTGTCCTTATTTCTTAATGAGTACATTTACATTCACGGCATTTGGCTGACGCTCTTATCCAGAGCGACTTACAATTTGATCATTTTACACAGGCAGGCGAAGGCGGTTTTAGGAGTCTTGTCCAAGGACTCTTATTGGTATAGTGTAGGGTGTTTGCCCTGGTGGGGATTGAACCCCAGTCTACAAGGAAGAGGTGTTGACCACTACACTAATCAACCACCCAAGTAAGTAAGTTAGTTATAAAGTAAGTAAGTTATGAGTAAGTTATAAAAACAAACTACATTTAAAATAGTTATTTATGCATTTTGATGTAGTTGTTTTGTGTATATTTCAGGATATAAACAAAATAACAGACTTTGATCTCAATCTGCTTTTGTTAGACAGACTTTTTCCAGGCTGCAGACTCAATGAAATTCAATGATAGAATCTTATAAGACTGTAAAGATCTTACCTTAAAATGATAAAATATATAGAACAAATGTCTCTGAATGTAAAAAGATTAGTTTAATTCATATCTACTCACCAGTAACTCTGAGGTTGATCTGGGTGATATAGGCCTTGTATCCATGGTCAGATGTCCAGTCTGATTCAGCTCCACACTAGAATTCACCAGAGTCTCCCTCAGTCAGACGGTTGATGATCACAGTGAAGATCTGCCTTGCTCTGTCATCATGTAGAGAGAGTTTCCCCTCATTTCTCCATCTTCTACTCTCTTTAACTGATGTTTTATAATTACAGCCACCATTGCCCATCATTCTACAGAGGAAATTGGGGTGACTGCGTTGGGATTGTGGGTATTTGCAGCTGATGTTGACACTTCCTCCTACATGGCCAGACACACTCATGCTCTTCTCGTAGTCTTGATCTGTCAATCATAAACAATCAGATGAACGTGTTAAAACACACCTACACAGTGTAGACAACATATCACTGATTTCTTTCTTATTTTACAGACATATGTGTGTTTATTATCCCTCATATCTTCATTTGATTACGACTCCTCCCTCTGCATATTCTGCCACTTCTCTGCAGGCCACACCCTTCTTCTGTAAGTACTTTTTGGAGGTTGAGGCATGAAGGATCTGTATATTTCTACTAAATGAATGCAGGAGAAGTCTGTATTCAGAATTTCTAGGGATACACAAAGTCATTTTAATATGTTCTTGTTTAATGAAAACTGGATGGTAAGAAGTTTTGAAATCTGGGAGAATTGGGGAAACATGAGGCTGGATCTGCCAACATCACAAAAAGTACTTTTGACAAATACCAAGTATGTAGAATCTAATAAACCTACAGTCATTATTACATATGAGAAAATACACAAATGCATTTCCACAGCTGGTATTAAACAGGACTTATCCAATCAGAGATGAGATGGACTGGCAAGGAGTCTGTGAAGAGAGTGATAATGTCTTTTGTCTTCTTATTCAGCCAAATAGAACATAATTCCCACTTTGTCTCATGTGCAGTCATCCTCACTGCAGCTGATGCTACTGATACAGGACGTTTAGGATAATAAACAGGTGCAGTGGTGGGAGAGACTCACCTTCCTCTACCTTCAGTTCCACTGGTGTGTAGACGTCTTTCTGCCAACTTATTTCAACTCCACACTGGTACGTTCCAGAATCCTCTATAGTGAGCTCCCTGATCATCACCCAGAACTGTGCAGCTCTGGTGTCGTCACACAGTGAGAATCTTCCTCTGTTTATCCACTCATTTTTAACTCCGTTCTTGAAGTCATCAGTACATGTGAGCCCTGACCATGAACCATTACAGAAAAATTTCTGGTTTGATGTGTATTGTGTCTCATATCTACACTTGATGAGGACTCCTCCTCCTGAATATCCCATCACTCTCTCTGATTCTCCTCCACCTACTAAAAGAGGACAAATGTCCATCTGAGTAAAGGCTTCATTTGACGCTGCTGATAGTGCTGATTATTTAGAAGAGCATCTCCTTACCTGAAATCAGGAAGAGGGTGAAGATGAGGAGGATATTCAAAGTCATTCCAGCTTTATCCATATTACCTCTAGGTCAAGTGTATTAGGTGTGCTTAACTGTCTATTCTGTATCTTAGTCTTAGTATAGCCTGCCTGTGGTTCAACTAAGCAGAACGATAAACCCGCCCATTTCCCTTTTAGCACCCGTGTGAACATTTTCTTCTCTGCCTGCTGCACCAATGAAATGCAAAAAAACTTTGAAAGTTTGTTTGTCAAACCATTTCTGTTGGTAAATTTACTGAGTGCTCACTTTGACTGGCTTTATTTGGTCTGATTGTATGACAAACTACAGAGTTCACCAGGCTTCTTCACCACTTCATAGTGTTTTGTCTTGATCTTCTCTGTTTGGTTTCTGTTTCTTGAAAGTTCTCTGATGAGGCCCTCAACTCACGTCTAAATATATGTGTTATATGTGTAGTTCACATGCAGGACAGCAGTGCTCTGATGTCATTTGTGAGCTGGTCTGAAAAAGGACTCACTAGTGCCATCTAGAGTGCAGCACATAGAAAGACAGCTGAACTGTACTGCAGTAGGAATGACCACTCGGCCTGGTGTCCTCAGTATAAACATGATCAAAACTCGTAACCACACAGATCTGCTCTCCAAACTCACTCATACAGACTCAAAGGAGGCAGAACTGCTGTGGAAACTCACTGAAACCTTCCCAGTGATCTCAGTAACGGCCTTTTACAGTGAAGCCCTACAAAAGAAATGTCTTTTATTTAAGTACTTTAGTATTTTGGCTCAATTCTGAAACTATTTTAAGATCATTTAAGTGGGCAGCCCTATCCACGGCGCCGGGGAGCAATTGGGGTTAGGTGTCTTGCTCAAGGACACCTCAGTCATGGACTGTCGGCGCTGGGGATCGAACCGGTCACAGGGCCAGTTCCCTAACCTCCAGCCCACAACTGCCCCAACAACACTCTGTAAGCGTTTGGGAACTGAGGAGACACTGCTGTAGTTTTGAAAATCAAACAATTCAACAATTCTTGGAGTAGGATTTCAGCTGCTCAGCAGTTTGGGGTCTCCTTTGTCATATATTTTGTTTTGTTATATTTGGTTTGTTTGTTTTGAGTGGAGATAGGTCGGGACTGCAGGCCGTCCACTTTAGCCCAGACTCTTTCACTACAGAGCAATGCTGTTGTAAGACAACAAGTATGTTATGTACTTGTATATATCATTCAGCATTAATGGTGCCCTCACAGACGTGCACGTTAGCCATGCCATGTACACTAATGCACCTCTCTACCATCACACATGGCTTTTGAACTGTGAGCTGATAACGAGCCAGGTGGTCTTTATTGCACAGCATACAATATGCATGAGACCATCTCAGAAGAGTTTTAGCCCAGAGAAGGTGGCAGCATCTCTTCCTGTTTGTATATGGTTTGCTCTTTGGATGGTAAATTGTTAACTTGCATTTGTCTTTATTTAATTATTTATTTATTTTAATACATTTGAAGAACACACTCCATCCTGAAATCTGGGGTTCCAGCTCCCTCACTGCCCCTACTTCCCACATCACTGTGGTAGTCTTACCGAGGGGAGTACAGAAAGGGGATTTAATGGATTATTGAAGTTCATGGTGATACTCTGGTAGAAAAACCTCCACATATTTACGTGACTATGTGTGAGAACGTCTGACCGCAGACCAGGTGGAGATTGAAAATATAAAAAGAATGTTTTTTTTCTCACTCGGACACTTAATTAACACAAATGATCATTTGAAGAAGCATCATTTAATGGTTCTTTTTTCTATGCCATGGCACGAAAGAACCCTTGTTGACACCTTTATTTTTCAGACTGTCCTGCCATCTAGAGGATAAAGGTGGGAAGTGTAAATGAGTGAGAACTGTATTGATTCTATCCACAAGAGAATAAAGCCTAAGAGAAGGCTGTGAACGTCGTATTCTCATCATTCTTCTAATTTGGAAATACCATTTCATATTCACTTATTTGCCCATAAATATTGACAAAACATGCATAATATAGTACATAATTATACCATGTAAAAGTGTAGGTTTGACAGAACATGCTTTAATGCTGTCATTATTCATCATCTGAGTGATGTAATGTGACATATATACATATTTCCATGTTTCCAGCTATTTTTATGACAAATATCATAGTTTTTGCTGTCATAACATTTTACATCACACAGTACTTTTTGGTTTATGTGATGTTGGGGGGTTTAAGTAAAAGATTAAAAGTTTCAAAAGTAAAGTTTTTTGTCAGTGTAAAACACCAACTTTAGTTGTGCTGCATGTAATATTTACAGTCCTGTTTAAAGGTGCCTTCAACCTGATGAATATTTATAAGCCACTATTCAAACTGCACTCTGATAGTGAACCTAGTAGGCTTGATTCTTCACTTTCCAGACAGATAAACTGTGCTGGGGTTCAGACTCTAAAGGACGGGAACTAAAAGACAGGAAATGACAGAGTAGACGGCAGACTGCAAGACCGCCACTGGTAAACTTTTCAGCTAATTTATTTCTATTCCGCTAGCTTAATCTTAGACAAGCACAAAAGATAAGTAACCATTTTTCAGGTTGTCTTTTCTTCATTTCTTATCTAGTTATTTTCAACAACTCCAACACTCTGGAGCACTGCGATATATTCGCCTATATAGACGACTGCTTTGATAGAGTCATCATGAGCAAGTCAAATAAGACGCCATCCACCAAGAGGAGCCGCCCCGAAGAATCCCCAGGAGCGGCCAGCCCACATACCAGCAGCACGGTGGAAGTTCTGGAGTCCATCAATAACAAGCTCTCCAGATTCGACGCTCGCCTGGCTCTAGTGGAAATACTCCACCAAGAGTTTCAGGCCCTGCGGGAATCTATGGAGTTCAGCCAGCAGCAGGTTGAATCACTCGCTGCAGAAAACGCGGTTCTGAGAGAGTCGGTGAAATCGCTCACTGAGGGAATGACCCGGCTCTCGGAGGAAAATAAAAAAATTAAAGAAACGGTTCTTGATCTCCAGTCCCGCAGCATGAGGGACAACCTAATTTTTGCAGGAATCCCGGAGAAGGCAGACGAAGACCCGGTAAGTACAGTAAAGTCATTCATACAAACTCACCTAAAACTTCCAGAGGACACCGTTAAAAACATCGGCTTCCACCGCGTTCACCGCCTGGGGGGTAAACGGCCGGATGCTCGAAGACCCAGACCGATCGTGGCTAAGTTCGAACACTTCCAACATAAAGAGCTGTTAAAGAGCCGCGGCCGGGAACTGAGAGGAACGGACTTTAGTTTAAACGACCAGTTCCCCAAGGAGATCCTGGAGCGACGCAAGGTCCTGTTCCCCATCCGTAAACGTTTCATCCAAGGAGGCTCCCGGGCCGTCATTGCAGTGGATAAACTGTACGTTAACGGTCAACTCTACCGCGACATTAATATCACACCATGGCTGTACTAATCAGGTGATCTGTACCAACACCGACGCCTTTATCCGAATACTTTAACATATCACCCTTCGACTAGTATAATAAGACATGTCTAAAAAAAAATCATTAATGCCGGTTTAATAAGCAGAGTGCCTTAAATAATCTAAAGGTTTTCTTCTTTCTTAAGATGTATTTGTTTTCCCTTTTTTGTTGTTGTTGTTGTATGTGCACTTTCATTTTACATATCACCTTTTTTTCCTCCCCCTTTCTCTTTCAATACCCACACAGCGATTTGTTCATTCACTTTAAGCGATTTGTTCACACATACACACACATACATACAGGCATATCTAACAGACACACACAGAGACACACAGCACACACTCACACAAACATACAGGAGACACACACAAACACAGCGCAGACACATAGGCATACACGACCGATACATGCAGGCACAGACACACACACACAGACATATAGTGCAGATACACACACAAAACATACAACACAGGCATACAGCACACTTATACAACACATACACCTCTAGTAAACATCCAACACTCAAACAGCTAGTTTTAACATGAGTACACTGAGGTTTGTTACATGGAATGTACGTGGAGCTGGTTCGAGGGAAAAGAGATTGAAAATTTTTAATCGGCTAAGCGACTTGCAAGCAGATATTGTCTTTCTACAGGAAACACATCTGTCCAAAACACCTACATACACACTGACCTCTCCTCAGTTCCCTCATGCGTACTCAGCCTGCTACAACTCAAAACAAAGGGGGGTGGCCATACTAATTAACAGAAGGATAAACTTTTCCATTAGCAACAATATAACAGATCCTGAAGGTAGATTTATAATACTTGTCTATTCTAAATATGCATTTATGTATTGCTAATATATATGGGCCAAATGTTGACGACCCCTCCTTTTTTCATAATATTTTCACTGCACTCTCTGATCATTCTGACACCAAACTAATAATAGGAGGAGATTTCAACCTGGTGCTTCATCCAAAAATCGACAGGCTCAGTACAGCAGTGAGTCAAAGGAACTGGCAGTCTGCAGACACTCTAAAACAATATATGAACGACTTTGGGCTCTCTGATGCGTGGCGTTCACATCACCCCACTCTCCGAGATTACACCTTCTTCTCAGCAGTACACCATTCACATTCTCGTTTAGACAACTTCTTAGTTAGCAACTCCATTATGATGGATGTCACAGACACTCAGATTCATCCTATCACTATCAGTGACCATGCACTGGTATCTCTCTCTCTGGCACAGAAAAGAACCACACCAACAAATAGGAACTGGAGATTAAATACATCATTACTTAAAGAACAAGATTTCATTAATTATTTCAAAAAGGAATGGACAACATATTTAGAAAATAACGACCTGCCAGGAACATCACCATGTGTTCTTTGGGAAGCAGGAAAGGCAGTAATGCGGGGGAAGATAATATCCTACTGCACACATAAGAAAAAAAAAGAAAAAATACAGGTATTAGAATTGGAAGAAAAAATAAAATCCTTAGAAGCTGCCCATGCGGCTTCACCACAAGAACACACAATGAGCAAGCTGAGAAAACTCAAACTAGAATTAAATGAAATAATAGACAAAAAGACACAATTTTTACTGCAAAGGTTGCGCTGGCAGAACTTTGAACATAGCAATAAATCCGGAAAATTCCTTGCTAACCAGTTAAAGCTAAATAAAGAAAAAACAACTATCTCTTCTATTAAAGTCTCAACTGGAAACATTACTCATGACCCACAACAAATAAATAAAGCTTTTAAAGAGTTTTACAAAGCCTTATATTCATCACAGATTAATCCTTCTAACGCAGCTATTGAAGAATTTCTTAATAATATAAATCTCCCCAAGCTGAAAAATGAGCAAGTTGTTGCACTGGATTCACCACTTGCTTTATCCGAATTACATGAAGCCCTGCAGCATCTACCAAATAACAAAGCCCCAGGCCCAGATGGATTTCCAGTAGAGTTCTACAAAGAATTCTGGTCTGTGCTAGAACCAACCTTTTTCAGAATGGTAACTCAAATTCAAAATGAGAACGTACTGTCCCCAGACATGAATTCTGCTAACATTAGCCTACTTCTTAAACCAGGCAAAGACCCTACACTGCCTTCTAGCTATCGCCCAATTTCACTCATAAACGTAGATATTAAAATTATTTGCAAAGTCCTTGCCAGAAGATTAGAGGAAATCACTCCACTTATAGTACATCCTGACCAGACAGGTTTTATCAAGGGTAGACAATCAGCCAATAACACACGCAGACTAGTAAACATAATAGATTACTGCACAATTAACAAATTAGAAACAACCATTGTATCTTTAGACGCAGAAAAGGCATTTGATCGGGTAAACTGGAAATATTTATTAGCAGTCCTACACAAATTCGGATTTGGTTCATCCTTCATAAACTGGATCAAAACCTTACATAGCTCTCCTAGTGCACGTGTTAGGACAAACGATATCACTTCACAAAGCTTCACTCTGCAGAGGGGCACCAGGCAGGGCTGCCCACTATCACCCTCACTTTTCGTTATCTTCATTGAGCCATTAGCAGCAGCAATTCGACAAAATACAAATATTAAAGGAATTAACACAGAAACTACAAACCACAAGATAAGTCTTTATGCAGATGATGTATTACTTTTCCTGGAAAACTCCCAAGCTTCTCTCCCGAATACAATTAGACTAATAGATAGCTTCTCTTCTATATCAGACTATTCCATCAACTGGGGAAAATCAACAGTTTTGCCTATAAACTGTAGTTTCCAGAACACGACTGCCATTCCACTACGATCAGGTAATATTAGATATTTAGGCATACATGTCTCTGCTAGGCTTTCAGACTTAGTGCAGTTAAATCATATCCCTTTACTGAAAACAATAGAAGATGATCTCAAACGTTGGAACGCCTTACCTATATCACTCATGGGGAGAGTCGCTACCATTAAAATGATGGTTTTACCAAAAAATCAACTATTTATTCTCACTAATCCCAAATAAACCCCCTGCTGCTTGGTTTAAGTCCTTAGATTCAAACATCTCACAATTCTTATGGAAAAATAAGCCATCAAGAATAAGTCTGAAAACTCTACAAAAGCCGAAAAACAATGGTGGTTTAGAACTACCAAATTTTTATAATTATTTCTTAGCCAATAGATTACAATACATTTCAAAATGGATCAAACCTGACTTACTAGACAGTCCATGGTTGGACCTAGAACAAGCATTCTGTAGAAAAACAAAACTCTCAGACTTACCTTACATTAGCTCTAATATTAAGCGCCACGACGCTTTTAAAAGCCTCAGTATAAATAGCTCACTGACAGCCTGGTGGGAATTTCTAAAACTAACTCAGTCTCCACTTATTCCATGCAAACTAACACCCATTTGGAACAATCCAGACATTTGTCAGAATAAGAAAGTACTAAATTTCACATCATGGCCTGAAAAGGGAATAAAAAATTTAGAACATGTTATTAAAGAGGGAAACTTTGTCACATTCCAGGAACTCATATCAGAATATGGAATAAACAACAGTAAATTTCTTGAATATCAACAATTGTAATCCATCATTCAAGAGAGATTTAATCCCAACCAACTAAATTTGGAAATATCAACATGGGTAACTGAATTTTTAAATTTATGTACCCCTAAATTATTATCAAAACTGTACAAATTATTATTAAAATTTGATGACTCAATCTCCCTCCCGATAGCCAAATGGGAACGTGATCTCTCTATCAATCAAGATCAAAGCTTTTGGACAGAAATATGTTCAAATATCTTCAAAATGAGTAAACGCCCCAACTTACAACTTATACAATACAAAGTCCTTCATAGAGTACATTATACAGGACAAAGGATGTTCCAAATGGGCCTAGCACAATCAAACATATGCACCCACTGTACAGCCAATGTAACCGATAACTATTTGCATGCTATATGGGATTGTAGGCCTGTTCAGATGTTCTGGCACAGGATATGTACAGACTTGTCCACGTGGCTTAAATGTTGCATCCCAACCTCACCCAGACTGTGCATCTTAGGAGACGTCAGTGAATTGGTTATGGATGCAAATACATCACACATAGTTCTCACTGCCCTATGCATCGCCAAGAAAACCATCCTCATTAACTGGAAGCAAAAAAAAAGATCTACATATTACTCTTTACAAAAATTTATTATTTGATCACATTAGTCTGGAAAGAATGTCTGCTTCCTCTAAAAACCAGTTGGAGGAATTTAACTCTCTTTGGCTCCCACTGATCAACTCCACTAGTTAGTCGGGGTGGTTGGCTGTGGTTTCATCTCCCGGGTGGCCTAGTTGGTGGCTGGGAGTTGACTCTGGGATGACTGCTTGTGTCGGTAACTTCCTGTGTAAGCTGGGGGGCCTCGGCGGCTGACCTGGGGTGTCTGTGTGCTTGCCCTGGTTGGTGGTGGATGGGTGGGGGCTCGGGGGGCGCCGCTGTTTTGCCTTGGGTGCAGGTCCGGGGATGCGTGGAGGGCGGGTGCAGGCCCTGGGTGGGGTAGCTGGCCTCCCCTCCGGGGCTGGTGGCGGGACCCGGGGCCCGATGCCTTGGAGCCGCCCGACCCCATGCTGGGTCCCTGCCTGTGCGGGGATGGCTTGCGCCGCTGCGGGCGCACCACCGGGTGGGGTGGGTTGACCTTGCGTCGGGGCGTCGGGTCTGTGCCTTGGGGTTCTGGGGTGCCTGAGTGGCGGGGGTGGGGCGGTGACCAGTGGGGGGGGGGTGTGGGGTGGACTGGGGGCAATGGGTTCCTGACTCAGGCCAGCTTGTCTTCTGTCTCGTTGATGCCTGTTGTTGTTTGACTGGAATGGTTCGGTACAGGTGTATAGGTGTGTGGGTCTATGTGTAGGTGTATATATGAGAGCAGGTGGATGTGTGGGTGTATATAGAGGATGAATGTGTCTAGGTGTACATATATGTCTAAGTGAATGTGTGGGTACACATGAGGGTAGATGTATATGTGGGATGGGTGTGTGTATGTGTGGGGGGGTGTGTGTGCGGGGTGTGGCTGTGTGTGGGTCCGGGGGTGTGTGCGGGGGGGGGGGGGGGTGGATGTGTGGACGCCCGCGTTCGCATGGGCATGTGGTGCTGTGTGGTTGGTGTTGCAGGGCGGACTGCTCTCTGCGGTGGGGGAGGTGGGGGCTTGGGCGGGGTGGCGGCGTAGGGTGTCTCCGTGACCTCCCCGGGCCGACCTCATCCTGCCTCGAGCGGGGGGACAGTGAAACGCGGAGCCTCATGAGCCAGCTAGTCAGCTGGCTCTCCTCTTCCAGAGGATCATTGCCTCTGGACCTACATACCCCCCCCTCCATCCACCCCCAGACACACACACACACACACACACACACACATACATACATTACTCCCCCACCCAAGCAAACACACACAAACACACACAGTACTCATACATTTAGGATCCTGGGGGCAGGCATGTTGCCGGGGGTCAATGAGGTCGACCCGCTGTCATGGCCTCACTCGTCTCCTGACGACTGTCTGTCCCTCAGTTTTTACTGCACTTTAGACATTCAGGGCTTTTGAGGGGACGGTGTAGATGGACACTGCAGACCAGTGGCCCGGTGCTTAGCCCATGTTTGCCCACACACCTGTCCCCCCAATTTTAACTACACCATAGTATCACACACTACCCCACATTCATATACACCAACTCCTGCACTCAACACTTCACTGGAGGTGGAAGGGTGGGAAAGTCATCCCTCACCCGTTTCCTGCTCCCTACCGGGGCGGGGTGTTGAACGCCGGAACAGGGGCTGGGCCGGGGGCATTCCTGGCGTTCTGGGGTTGCTGCCCGGGCCCCCGCCGCCCCCGCCGCGGAGGGTGGCCGGTATGGCGGTGCCAGCCATGTGGCATTGTATGGTTGGGTGGGTGTGGGCATCTGTGCGTCCGCGCGCATTCTTCCCTAACGTGCGCCCTCGGACTCGTGTGCAGTCGTGCATATTCCTCCCATGTGTGCGCCCTCCCGCACGTGTGCACGTTCGTCCCATGTATGCATCCATATACAAACTGTTACTGGCTGGCCTTTCCATTCGCCCCCACCTCATCTAGGGGGATGGGGGGGTGTATATATGGGTGTGTGTTTGTACATATTGGGGTGATGTGTATGTATATATGTGGGTGTATGTATGTATGTAGGAATGTATATAGGTGTGGAGGTATGTGTGCGTAGGTGTATATATAGGGGTGGAGGAATATAAGGGAGTGAAGGTATGTAGGTGTATATATGAGGTTGAGTGTATGTGAGGACAGCTGGTTCTGGGTCGGGGGATTGTTGTCCCCAATCCTCTCCCGGCTGCTCCCCTGTGGTTGCTACTTCCCCCCCAGATGGGGGGACGCCTTGGGGCTTCAGGGCCTGGCCTGGTACTCCGGCGTGACGGTTGGCCCGCTCCCCTGGGTGGTTGGGCTCCGGGGCGGCTCAGGGCCCCTCGGTGGGGATGGGGCCCTGCTGGGTGGTGGGTGGCTCTCGGGCGTATGAGGCGCTGGGTCTTTGCTGCTGCCTCGTGATGGGGAGGGGCATACTGGGGGCGGCTCTGGTTCCTCTGGTTCCCCTGGACCTGCGCTCCATGGCTGGGGGGGGTGCTGTCCGGAGTCCCCCTCTCCCTTCCGCTGGGGTGGGCATGCAGGGGTCACTGGGAGATACGGCCCAGGGTCTCCACTGCTCCTGGGGGGGCCGCGGCGGGCGGGATTCCCTGGTCTTTCTCTGCCTTCCTCTGGCCTCTGGGGGGATGTTGTCGCAGCTTTCTGCCCTCGATATTGAGTGCATCTTGTGACAAATTTATACTGTACTGCACTCACAAACACACACACTCACATACACACACACACACACACACACACACACACTCACATACACATACATCACAGTCATTTGTGCAGTATTTCCAAGTGCTGTATGTCTCAGGTACACTTTCTGCTCTTTTCTCAGGAGCAGCAGTTGGTGAACCATCGCCGTGGCATTTGCGCTGTGTTTTTCTTTTTTTCTGCCCTTTTGTTATTTCCCTTTTTTTACCCCCCCACCCCCCACCCCCCGCTTATCTCTCCTCTCCCTTCTTTACAGATTCCCCTGGCCTGTCAAGTCTGGCATGATGCTAACACATTTTCATTAAAATATCAAATGTATAAACAAAATGAAATCAAATAATTAAAAAAGAAAGAAAGAAAGAAAGAAACACTGACAAGATGAGCCTATAATCTATAGTGCTCATTTTGGAAAAGTAAATCTGTTTGGCACAGTAACGCAGTCTGACCATAATTCTGATTGCAAATCTGCCAGACAAGACAGGCAAAAAAAATAAATAAATAAAAGAATGGAACTTATGGATGAGTGGAAGAATCTGGTAGACTGAATCTGATTGGTCAGTGGAGGAATCTGGTAGACTGAATGTGATTGGTCAGTGGAGGAATCGGGTAGACTGAATGTGATTGGTCAGTGGAGGAATCGGGTAGACTGAATGTGATTGGTCAGTGGAAGAATCGGGTAGACTGAATGTGATTGGTCAGTGGAGGAAATGGGTAGACTGAATCTCCTCTTTGGTTGCTCTGGTACCAGCATCAGCAGAACTATCTGCATTCCGGATGAAATTCACGGCTGCGTATGTTGGACAGATGTTCAGCAGATGTTCCACCTGAATGCTGAGTGACACTCATGGAGAAAACAGAGACAATTGTGGGTAACTGAGCTGTGGAGTTGGCCTGATCAGGAGAGTTTGGTGGTAACTGAGCAGGAGAATAAAGAAGATTTGAGAAGTCACAGCTGGAGGTTAACTGGACATCATCATCAACAGTCTGAGAAGGTTCTGAGGGGTTTGTGGATTACTGGACATTACCATAAAGAGTCTGAGAAGGTTCTGAAGGGTTTGTGGATAACTGGACATTACCATAAACAGTCTGAGAAGGTTCCAAGGGGTTTTTCAGTAGTTCAACAGCAGAGTAGACTGTGGAAACTCCAGCAGCTGAGACAGGAATGTCTTTAACCTCCTTATCCTGAGAAGCAGAGATTTAAAAAGACAATAGAAACTACTCAAATTCAATTGAAGTAATCTCAACTATTGTAGCCCTTATAGAGCAGTTAGAGGTCAATGTCCCAGTTTTTGACAGCTCGTTATTAAATATGTCGTTAGTGTATCTTTTACAATGAGATCCTGCATTGAAATAACAATCATGACTCACTGTGTGGTTGTCTGAGGAGCCTCTGTGTGATTGGCTTTGGATTGATGCTGGACCTGAGGAGGATGAAAAAATCCAAAAGCCCAGCTCTACATTAAGAACTGGCAAAGACATCGTGCTCAGTAGTAAATGATATATAATGTAGTCTGCCCTTCTTCTATCTGTTTGGACACGTGTTCATTTATAGCCAGCAGAGGGCAGCATGTGTCCATCACTGTTAGTCCACTGAGGCCTAGTGAATTTCTTCTTTTTGTTCTCTAATGAATGTGTTTAATTCATGCTGCTTTCACTTTTGAACACACAGATCTGAAAAGTGTTTGGGAGAAACCAGTAATTTGTCCAGTGACTGAATGGAATTTGTAATAAATCAGCCCAAAACCACAGGACTGAAATTGTCTTCACTAAACATTGTTTCCTATGATGGAGTTAGTAGGTCAAGTAACAGTGTGTGTATGTCTAAGTACCCAATGTGTGTATATGTTTGTGTGTGATGGTACCTTGAGTCTTGTTTCTCTTTCTAAGAGTCACAACGAAGTATAAGAGTCCAATCAGGAGCAGCAGCACAGCCACAGCCACACCAATGACCACAGAGGAAACTGGAAATGCTGGAGATGGAGAACCTAAAGTAGAGAATCAGATACAAACATCAATCTGATCATTTGGTCAAACAAACAATATAAAGGCAGAGGTTCTTTGTTTCTACATTGAGTGTTAATACCTGTAGCAGACAGTGGAGATGATGTGGTTTCAGGAGTTGAGGATGTGGTTGGTTGTGTGGTTGATGAACTGATGGGTGTTGATGACTGTGGTAGAACATCTGGACCTGAAGGGAAAATCTCAGTTTGTTTAGGTGTTTGTGTAGATGTCATTATTGCTGACTGACCCCAGTTTACCAGGATATATATACAGTATACAGTATATACATATATACAATATTATATCTGTTGAAGTCTTAAATGAAGGACTTTTGCAGTTGTAGATGTAGATGAGTTTATTTCTGTACTCTTTGGAGTTGAACTGGGCAGTGAGTACACTTGCCCAGAGCGGTGGGCAGCTCTATCTGCAGTGCCCGGGGAGCAGTTTGGGGTTAGGTGCCTTAATCAAGGGCAACCAGTCATTTTGTTCATGGAGATGATGGAAAAAAGTCTCTTCAGGTGTCATTACATATCATCATAAAACTGTCCTTATTTCTTAATGAGTACATTTACATTTATGGCATTTTGCTGACGTTCTTATCCAGAGCGACTTACAATTTGATCATTTTACACAGGCAGGCGAAGGTGGTGTTAGGAGTCTTGCCCAAGGACTCTTATTGGTATAGTGTAGGGTGTTTGCCGTGGTGGGGATTGAACCCCAGTCTACAAGGCAGAGGTGTTAACCACTACACTAACCAACCACCCAAGTAAGTAAGTTAGTTATAAAGTAAGTAAGTTATGAGTAAGTTATAAAAACAAACTACATTTAAAATAGTTATTCATGCATTTTGATGTAGTTGTTTTGTGTATATTTGAGGATGTAAACAAAATAACAGACTTTGATCTCAATCTGCTTTTGTTAGACAGACTTTTTCCAGGCTGCAGACTCAATGAAATTCAATGATAGAATCTTATAAGACTGTAAAGATCTTACAACCCCAATTCCAATAAAGTTGGGATGTTGTGTAAAACATAAATAAAAACAGAATATGATGATTTGAAAATCCTGTTCAACCTATATTCAATTGAATACACTACAAAGACGAGATATTTAATGTTCAAACAAATAAACTTATTTGTTTTTTGCAAATATTCACTCATTTTGAATTTGATGCCTGAAACACGTTCCAAAGAAGTTGGGACAGGGGCAACAAAAGACAGGGAAAGTTGAGGAATGCTAAAAAAAAAAAAAAAAAACGCCTGTTTTTTGGAAATCATGGACGTCGTGTCCTCCGGGCCAAAGAGGAAAAGGACTGTCCGGATTGTTATCAGTGCAAAGTTCAAAAGCCGGCAGCTCTAATGGTGTGGGGGTGTGTTAGTGCCCATGGCAGGGGTAACTTGCACATCTGTGAAGGCACCATTAATACTGAAAGTTACATACAGGTTTTGGAGCAACATCTCCTGCCATCCAAGCGACGTTTTTCAGGGACGTCCTGCTTATTTCAGCAAGACAATGCCAAGCCACATTCTACACGTGTTACAACAGCGTGGCTTCGTAGTAAAAGAGTGCGGGTACTAGACTGGCCTGCCTGCAGTCCAGACCGTCTCCCATTGTGTGGCGCATTATGAAGAGCAAAATACGACAGCGGAGCCCCCGGACTGCTGAGCAGCTGAAGCTGTACATCAAGCAGAGAATGGGAAAGAATTCCACCTACAAAGCTTCAGCAATTAGTGTCCTCAGTTCCCAAACGCTTATTGAGTGTTGTTAAAAGGAAAGGTGATGTAACACAGTGGTAAACACGCCCCTGTCCCAACTTCTTTGGAACGTGTTGCAGGCATCAAATTCAAAATGAGTGAATATTTGCAAAAAAACAACAAAGTTTATCCATTTGAACATTAAATATCTCGTCTTTGTAGTGTATTCAGTTTAATATAGGTTGAAAAGGATTTGCAAATCATCGTATTCTGTTTTTATTTATGTTTTACACAACATCCCAACTTCATTGGAATTGGAGTTGTACTTTAAAATGATAAAATATATAGAAGACTCTGAATGTAATCTCACTAGTAACTCTGAGGTTGATCTGTGTGATATAGGCCTTGTATCCATGGTCAGATGTCCAGTCTGATTCAGCTCCACACCAGTATTCACCAGAGTCTCCCTCAGTCACACTGTTGAAGCTCACAGTGTGTCCAAATGGGCTTCGTCATGCAGGGCCACAAACCCTCACAGACGTATTTTGGGTTTGATGTGTATTGTGTCTCATATCTACACTTGATGAGGACTCCTCCTCCTGAATATCCTGTCACTTTCTCTGATTCTCCTCCACCTACTTAAAGAGGACAAATGTCCATCTGAGTAATGGCTTCATTTGACGCTGCTGATAGTGGTGATTATTTAGAAGAGCATCTCCTTACCTGAAATCAGGAAGAGGGTGAAGATGAGGAGGATCTTCAAAGTCATTCCAGCTTTATCCATATTACCTCTAGGTCAAGTGTATTAGATGTGCTTAACTGTCTATTCTGTATCTTAGTCTTAGTATATCCTGCCTGTGGTTCAACTAAGCAGAACGATAAACCCGCCCATTTCCCTTTTAGCACCCGATGGGAGAAAGTGTGAACATTTTCTTCTCTGCCTGCTGCACCAATGAAATGCAAAAAAACGTTGAAAGTTTGTTTGTCAAACCATTTCTGTTGGTAAATTTACTGAGTGCTCACTTTGACTGGCTTTATTTGGTCTGATTGTGTGACAAACTACAGAGTTCACCAGGCTTCTTCAGCACTTCATAGTGTTTTATCTTGATCTTCTCTGTTTGGTTTCCGTTTCTTGAAAGTTCTCTGATGAGGCCCTCAACTCACGTGTAAATATATGTGTTATGTGTGTAGTTCTAATGCAGGACAGCAGTGCTGTGATGTCATTTGTGAGCTGGTCTGAAAAAGGACTCACTAGTGCCATCTAGAGTGCAGCACATAGAAAGACAGCTGAACTGTACTGCAGTAGGAATGACCACTCGGCCTGGTGTCCTCAGTCTAAACATGATCAAAACTCGTCACGACACAGATCTGCTCTCCAAACTCACTCATACAGACTCAATGGAGGCAGAACTGCTGTGGAAACTCACTGAAACCTTCCCAGTGATCTCAGTAACAGCCTTTTACAGTGAAGACCTACAAAAGCAAAAACTCCTTCATGGAAGCATTTTAATATTTTATCTCAGAGCCTCTTTAAGATGATATGATTTTAAGGCAGGAGGCATGTCTCTAGTCATATTACACTTATCAAATGAATGCAGGGGAATTCATATTCATTGACCATCCCTTAGTCTGTGTCAGTATATAGGTCACTGTTTAGTGTTGTCCATGTGTTGAGCATTTGATTAGTAGAACTGTCTGCTGCTTTCTCCAAATTAGCTGACATTAATGAATATGCATGACTCCAGTTGAATATTCATGTTCATGTCATTGATTCTGTGCTAATCTGTGTCAGAAGGCCTCTACTGCCATCTACAGCACAATGTGTGTAACAACAGCACTGAGTAATCTTGTTCTCTTTGTCTTACAAATGTGATGAGAATCCCTTGTAATAACAATAGTTAATAAGGCATGTATTAGCTCTTAAATCACAATTGACTGATAACGAACTAATCAGGTATTAACAGTCACTCATCATTATTTAATACAACCCCTTTTAAAAAAAGTTGGGATGTTGTGTGACAAATAAAAACACTGTGTGTAACTGAAAGTAGTACAAAGACAACATATCAAATATGGAAACTTCAAATCTTATATTTTCTAGACTTATATGCCCATTTTGAATTTGACGGCAGGAGCACGTATCAAAAAAGTTGGGACGGGGGCGTGTTCACCGCTGTGTTTCATCACGTCTTCTTTTAAGTTAAGTGATACTTTTTTAATCCCACAAACGGGGAAATTCCACCTCCACATTTAACCCATCCGTGAAGTGAAACACCACATACACACTAGTGAATACACACACTAGGGGGCAGTGAGCACACTTGCCCGGAGCGGTGGGCAGCCCTATCCACGGCGCCCGGGGAGCAATTGGGGGTTAGGTGTCTTGCTCAAGGACACCTCAGTCATGGACTGTCAGCGCTGGGCATCGAACCAGTCACAGGGCCAGTTCCCTAACCTCCACCCCACGACTGCCCCAACAACACTCTGTAAGCGTTTGGGAACTGAGGAGACACTGCTGTAGTTTTGAGCTGCTGTAGTTTTCAGCTGCTCAACAGTTTGGGGTCTCCTATGTCATATATTTAGTTTGTTATATGTTTGTTCATTTTGAGTGGAGATAGGTCTGGACTGCAGGCCGTCCACTTTAGCCCAGACTCTTTCACTACAATAGTGGACTAATAAGGATCACTTAGTCTAATTTATTACCAATTCTAGAGAAGCTCAATGGAACGTACAATATGTGTTATATTTCATAACTTCAGTGTAGCCATATGAAGAGACAGCACAGGTTACATATCAGTTTACATTAATAAGCTTTTACGCATGTTATGATTCAGTCTTTTAACTATACAGCTTACATATTTGTTTCATAGCAGTTACTGAGTAATTCTTCAGAAATACACAATATGGCCAAAAGTTTGTGGACACATACTCCTCCAATGTTTCTTTCAGAAAAAAGACTGTTAAAATGGAGTTTCTTCCCCTCTGCTGCAGTACATGTCTCTACTATTTGGGGAATGCTTTACACTAAATATTGTAATATTGCTGTGAGGATTTGATTGCATTTAGCAGTGGGAGCACTGGTGAGATCAGGTATTGATGTTTGATGACCAGCTCTTGGTCACTCCAACTCATCCCAAAGGTGTGGGATGGAGCGACATCACTCCAGAGAACACAGCTCTGCTCCTCAGCTCAATGCTGGGATTTGTTGGGCATGGTGATCTTAGGCTCATGTGCGGCTGCTCCATTCTATTGGTCAGCGCTTTTCTATGGGGGTTATACAAGCTGTGTGTGCATTTGAACTCCTGCATCAGCAGTGAGAGCTACCAAAGTCACTAATAAGAAGGACTGTCCACAAACTTTTGGACATTTAGTTTTACTAAATAAGCAAAAATAACCTGTAGCTGTGCATTCTTCTAACATATACTTATAAAACAACAAATCACACAAAACACCCGCGTGTTTCACCAACTGCAAAACACTTCATGCATCATATGATCAACTTAAAATCCAAGGCTTATTACATACTAAAGCTTATTATATAATAACTAAAGGATCTTCAATGTAAACTAGCTGATCGACTCTTTGGGCCTGTCGGTGGACCCTGGACATTTAAACGGTTAACCCCAATGACAAATAACACATTTACAGACTTCAAGAAATAAAAGACTAGAAAATGGAGAATACAAGCGTAGCATGAAAACTACTTCCACTAACATTCGACTGTGGCGTAGTCACATGAGTCGTTCTCCTTGTTGATGGTTGCCGTGGGAACAGCATCAGGAGAACTATGTGCATTCTTGCTGAAATTCACGGTTGCGTACGTTGGAACAGTCTGAGAAGGTTCTGAGGGGTTTGTGGATAACTGGACATTATCATAAAGAGTCTGAGAAGGTTCTGAGGGGTTTGTCAGTAGTTCAGCAGTAGAGTAGACTGTGGAAGCTCCAGCATCTGAGACAGGAATGTCTTTAACCTTCTCATAGACACAGACATCACGGGAAACCTGAGAAGCAGAGATTTAAAAAGACAATAGAAACTACTCAAATTCAATTGAAGTAATCTCAGCTATTGTAGCCCTTATAGAGCAGTTAGAGGTCAGTCTCCCAGTTTTTGACAGCTCGTTATTAAATATGTCGTTAGTCTATCTTTTACAATGAGATCCTGCACTGAAATAACAATCATGACTCACTGTGTGGTTGTCTGAGGAGCCTCTGTGTGATTGGCTTTGGATTGATGCTGGACCTGAGGAGGATGAAAAAATCCAAAAGCTCAGCTCTACATGAAGAACTGGCAAAGACATTGTGCTCAGTAGTAAATGATATATAATGTAGTCTGCCCTTCTTCTATCTGTTTGGACACGTGTTCATTTATAGCCAGCAGAGGGCAGCATGTGTCCATCACTGTTAGTCCACTGAGGCCTAGTGAATTTTTTCTTTATTTCTCTAATGAATGTGTTTAATTCATGCTGCTCTCACTTCTGAACACACAGATCTGAAAAGTGTTTGGGAGAAACCAGTAATTTGTCCAGTGACTGAATGGAATTTGTAATAAATCAGCCCAAAACCACAGGACTG
This sequence comes from Pygocentrus nattereri, assembly GCF_015220715.1. NCBI lineage: Eukaryota > Metazoa > Chordata > Actinopteri > Characiformes > Serrasalmidae > Pygocentrus > Pygocentrus nattereri. The sequence goes on along the minus strand of NC_051222.1, from coordinate 36,904,038 downwards.
AGATTGTCTTCACTAAACATTGTTTCCTATGATGAAGTTAGTAGGTCAAGTAACAGTGTGTGTATGTCTAAGTACCCAATGTGTGTATATGTTTGTGTGTGATGGTACCTTGAGTCTTGTTTCTCTTTCTAAGAGTCACAACGAAGTATAAGAGTCCAATCAGGAGCAGCAGCACAGCCACAGACACACCAATGACCACAGAGGAAACTGGAAATGCTGGAGGTGGAGAACCTAAAGTAGAGAATCAGAGACAAACATCAATCTGATCATTTGGTCAAACGAGCAATATAAAGGCAGAGGTTCTTTGTTTCTACATTGAGTGTTAATACCTGTAGTGGACAGTGGAGATGATGCGATTTCAGGAGGTGAGGATGTGGTTGGTTGTGTGGTTGATGAACTGATGGGTGATGATGACTGTGGTAGAACATCTGGACCTGAAGGGAAAATGTCAGTTTGTTCAGGCGTTTGTGTAGATGTCATTATTGTTGACTGACCCCAGTTTACCAGGATATATACAGTCTGAATATTATATCTGTTGAGGTCTTAAATGAGGGACTCTTGCAGTTGTAGATGTAGATGAGTTTGTTTCTGTGCTGTTTGGAGTTGAACTGGGCAGTGAGTATACTTGCCCAGAGCGATGGGCAGCTCTATCTGCAGTGCCCGGGGAGCAGTTTGGGGTTAGGTGCCTTAATCAAGGGCAACCAGTCATTTTGTTCATGGAGATGATGGAAAAAAGTCTCTTCAGTTGTCATTACACATCATCATAAAACTGTCCTTATTTCTTAATGAGTACATTTATAGTTACGGCATTTGGCTGACGCTCTTATCCAAACCGACTTACAATTTGATCATTTTACACAGGGAGGCCAAGGCGGTGTTAGGAGTCTTGCCCAAGGACTCTTATTGGTATAGTGTAGGGTGTTTGCCCTGGTGGGGATTGAACCCCAGTCTACAAGGAAGAGGTGTTACCCACTACACTAGCCAACGTGTACGTGATGAGTAAGTAAGTTATAAAAACAAAGTTTTTAACAAACTTTTACAATGAAGACCTACAAAAGAAATGTCTTTTATATAAGTACTTTAGTATTTTGGCTCAATTCTGAGAGTATTTTAAGATCATATCTGTGAGGAAAATGATATTAAGACAGTAAGCAGGTCTTTAGTCATATTACAACTAAAGAAATGAATGCAGGGGAAATCCGTATTCACTCAGCAGCCCTTAGTCTGTTGGAGTGTGTACATTACTTTTAACTTAACTGCTGTGCATGAATCTGTCCATTTGATTTACATTTCTTGTTTGTGAGCTCAGGCAAGAGGAGTATGAGGGAAGACTGACTGAGGAAGGGGGAGAAGTCTAAGAATTTGGGCTGGAGTGCTGGGCAGTTTCTGCCTGTAGCTGAAAGGCCAGACCCTCAAAGCTGTAGTAGGACTGATGTAGGACCAAGGAACAGGGAGGAGTTAGGGTGGTGATGGGGATTGCAACCCTTCGTCACAGGAACCAAAGGTGAAGCTGTGAATTTATAGGGCGTTAGGAGGGGTTCCAGATATTTTCCTCACCCCAAGCTTCAGTTAGTTACATCAAGTACCCATCAAAAAGAAAAGTACAAAATGTTATTACCTGTAGTGGACAGTGGAGATGATGTGGTTTTAGGAGTTGAGGATGTGGTTGGTTGTGTGGTTGATGAACGGATGGGTGTTGATGAATGTGGTAGAACTTCTGGACCTGAAGGGAAAATGTCAGTTTGTTTAGGCATTTGTGTAGATGTCATTATTGCTGACTGACCCCAGTTTACCAGGATATATACAGTCTGAATATTATATCTACTGAAGTCTTAAATGAGGGACTCTTGCAGTTGTAGATATAGATGAGTTTGTTTCTATGCTCTTTGGAGTTGAACTTGATGGTGATGTTGATGATGTTGCCAGTCATTTTGTTAATGGAGATGATGGGAAAAGGATGGATGGATGGATGGATGGATGGGAAAAAGTCTCTTCAGGTGTCATTACATATCATCATAAAACTGACCTTATTTCTTAATGAGTAAGTAAAATAGTTATTTATGCATTTGGATGTAGTTGTTTTGTGTATATTTCAGGATATAAACAAAATAACAGACTTTGATCTCAATCTGCTTTTGTTAGACAGACTTTTTCCAGGCTGCAGACTCAATGAAATTCAATGATAGAATCTTATAAGACTGTAAAGATCTTACCTTAAAATGATAAAATATATAGAAGAAAGTGTCTGAATGTAAACAGATTAGTTTAATTCATATCTACTCACCAGTAACTCTAAAGTTGATCTGGGTGATATAGGCCTTGTATCCATGGTCAGATGTCCAGTTTGATTCAGCTCCACACCAGTATTCACCAGAGTCTCCCTCAGTCAGATGGTTGAAGCTCACAGTGAAGATCTGCTTTGCTCTGTCATCATGCAGAGAGATTTTTCCCTCATTTATCCATCTTCTGCTCTCATTAACTGATGATTTATAATTACAGCCACCATTGCCCATCATTCTACAGAGGAACTTAGGGTCACTGCTGTGGGATTGTGGGTATTTGCAGCTGATGTTGACCCCTCCTCCTACATGGCCAGTCACACTGATGCTCTTCGAGTAGTCTTGATCTGTCAGTCATAAACAATCAGATGAAAGTGTTAAAACTCACCTACACAGTGTAGACAACATATCACTGATTTCTTTCTTATTTTACAGACAGATGTGTGTTTATTATCCCTCATATCTTCATTTGATTACGACTCCTCCCTCTGCATATTCTGCCACTTCTCTGCAGGCCACACCCTTCTTCTGTAAGTACTTTTTGGAGGTTGAGGCATGAAGGATCTGGATATTTCTACTAAATGAATGCAGGAGAAGTCTATATTCAGAGTTTCTAGGGATACACAAAGTCCTTTTAATATGTAATTGAGTAATGACAACTGGATGGTAAGAAGTTTTGAAATCTGGGAGAATTGGGAATACATGAGTCTGGATCTGCCAACATCACAAAAAGTACTTTTGACAAATACCAAGTATGTAGAATCTAATAAACCTACAGTCATTATTACATATGAGAAAATACACAAATGCATTTCTACAGCTGGTATTAAACAGGACTTATCCAGTCAGAGATGAGATGGACTGGCAAGGAGTCTGTGAAGAGAGAGATAATGTCTTTTGTCTTCTTATTCAGCCAAATAGAACATAATTCCCACTTTGTCTCATGTGCAGTCATCCTCACTGCAGCTGATGCTAATGATACAGGACCCATCCATTTTCTAAGCCGCTTCTCCGTCAGGGTCGCGGGGGGATGCTGGAGCCTATCCCAGCAGTCTTCGGGCGCAAGGCATGATACACCCCCAGACACACAGACAGACAGACTAGGGGCAATTTAGCATGTCCAATTGGCCTGACTGCATGTCTTTGGACTGTGGGAGGAAACCAGAGAACCCGGAGGAAACCCACACAGACACGGGGAGAACATGCAAACTCCACACAGAGAGGACCCTGGTCACCCGGCCGGGGAATCGAACCCAGGCCCTCCTCGCTGTGAGGCGACAGCGCTACCCACCACGCCACCGTGCCGCCTATGATACAGGACGTTTAGGATAATAAACAGGTGCAGTGCTGGGAGAGACTCACCTTCCTCTACCTTCAGTTCCACTGGTGTGTAGATATCAATGACAAAATTTCTATCAACTGCACACTTGTACATTCCAGAATCCTCTACAGTGAGCTCCCTGATCACCACCCAGAACTGTGCAGCTCTGGTGTCATCAAACAGTGAGAATCTTCCTCTGTTTATCCACTCATTTTTAGCATCTGTCCTGATCTTGTCAGTACAGTTTGGCCCTGAATCCTTACAGAAATATTTCTGGTTTGATGTGTATCCTGTGTAGTATGTACACTTGATTAGGACTCCTCCTCCTGAATATCCTGTCACTCTCTCTGATTCTCCTCCACCTACTAAAAGAGGACAAATGTCCATCTGAGTAAAGGCTTCATTTGACGCTGCTGATAGTGCTGTTTATATAGAAGAGCTTCTCCTTACCTGAAATCAGGAAGAGGGTGAAGATGAGGAGGATCTTCAAAGTCATTCCAGCTTTATCCATATTACCTCTAGGTCAAGTGTATTAGATCTGCTTATCTGTCTATTCTGTATCTTAGTCTTAGTATATCCTGCTTGTGGTTCAACTAAGCAGAACGATAAACCCGCCCATATCCCTTTCAGCACCCAATAGGAGAAAGCGTGAACATTTTCTTCTCTGCCTGCTGCACCAATGAAATGCAAAAAAAACTTTGAAAGTTTGTTTGTCAAACCATTTCTGTTGGTAAATTTACTGAGTGCTCACTTTGACTGGCTTTATTTGGTCTGATTGTGTGACAAACTACAGAGTTCACCAGGCTTCTTCACAACTTCATAGTGTTTTATCTTGATCTTCTCTGTTTGGTTTCCGTTTCTTGAAAGTTCTATGATGACGCCCTCAACTCACATGTAAATACACGTGTTATATGTGTAGTTCTAATGCAGGACAGCAGTGCTGTGATGTCATTTGTGAGCTGGTCTGAAAAAGGACTCACTAGTGCCATCTAGAGTGCAGCACATGGAAAGACAGCTGAACTGTACTGCAGTAGGAATGACCACTCCGCCTGGTGTCCTCAGTCTAAACATGATCAAAACTCGTAACGACACAGATCTGCTCTCCAAACTCACTCATACAGACTCAATGGAGGCAGAACTGCTGTGGAAACTCACTGAAACCTTCCCAGTGATCTCAGTAAGGGCCTTTTACAGTGAAGACCTACGAATCAGTAACTCTTTCATGTAAATATGTTTATTATATTATAGCTCAACTCTGAGAGCATTTTAAGATCATATTTGCAAGAACAATGGTGTGAAGGCAGTAAGCAAGACTTTAGTCATTTTACAGCTAAACAAATCAATGCAAATATGTATTCACTCATCAGCCCTTAGTGTGTTGCAGTGAGTACACCACTTTTAACTCAGCTGTTGTGCATGAATCTGTCCAGCTCAGACATGATGGTACTATGAGGGAAGACTGACTGAGGGAGGGGGAGAACTCTGACAACTGGCTGGAGATATGGGCAGCTTCTGTTTGTAGCTGGAAGACCAGACCCCCCACCCCCCGCCTCACCCCACTCATATGTGTAGTAGGACTGATGTAAGACAGAGGAACAGGGAAAAAAATGGGGTTAGGGAGGGAATTACGCACCCTTCGTCACAGGAACCAATTTCGAGGATTTGAATTTATAAGCCATTAGATTGGAAGAACGATGGGTTTCAGGTACGTTCCTCCCCCCAAACTTCATTTACTACATAACTACATCAAGTCCCCATCAGAAAGCAAAGTAAAAAAGAGATCTCTTTAATCTCTCAACAGGTTCTTCTAGAAAAGAATGACATCAGATGGAAAGACAAACGAGACCTTAGCATATGTCTTTCCTGCCGTTCAAATGTTTCTCCTCAGAAAAAGAGTTTTAGTAGAGAACTTAATAAAGTCACACATTCTGCTGAGATGATAACACATGTTTCATATTTCTTATTTTGTCTAATGTTATTTATCGCTGGGATTTTTAGCAGAATAACCTTTAGGTCTTCTGAACCTTCAATGAGCAGCATGTGATCCATAGAATGTTCTGGTTTCTCCAAATTTGCTGTTAGTGAATGGATTCACTCACAGGCCACAGGTACACCTGCTCAATTGCTTGTTAACACAAATAGCTAATCAGCCAATCACACGGCCGCAACTCAATGCATTTAGATATGTAGAGGTGGTCAAGACAACTTGCTGAAGTGCAGACCGAGCATCAAAACGGGGAAGAAAGGGGATTTAAGGGACTTTGAACGTGGCGTGGTTGTTGGTGCCAGACGGGCTGGTCTGAGTATTTCAGAAACTGCTGATCTACTGGGATTTTCACGCACAACCATCTCTAGGGTTTACAGAGAACGGTCCGAGAAAGAGGAAACATCCAGTGAGCGGTCAGTTGTGTGGACGAAATTGCCTTGTTGATGTGAGAGGTCAGAGGAGAACGGGCAGACTGGTTCCAGATGATAGAAAGGCAACAGGAACTCAAATAACTGACCAAAATCTCTGAGGAACTTTTCCAGCACCTTGTTGAAAGTCTGCCACGAAGAATTAAAGCATTTCTAAAGGCAAAAGGGGGTCCAACCTTTTACTAGCTTGTACTAGGTACTAGCTGTACCTAATAAAGTGGCCAATGAGTGTATGTGTCCGAGTCTGTATTGGTCTGTGTCAGAATGTCTCTACTGCCATCTAGAGCACAAAGTGTGTAATAGCAGCAATCAGCGATGCTTGCTGTATTTTATATGTATTACAAATACAAATAAAGAGCTTAATCAATTAATTTATAATAACATTCGTTTATAAGACACCTCTTCAGTAGCTCTTCTCTTACAACTGACTAATAATGAACTAATAAGGTATTAAGAGTCAATCATTATTAAATGCAGCCCTGTTTCAAAGAAAGTTGGGATGCTGTGCAAAATGTAAATAAAAAGAGAATGTAGTGATAAGCTAATCATATAAACCCTATATTTTATTAAAAGAAGTACAACAACATTATATCACATGTTAAAACTGAGCATTTATTGTTTTGGTTTTTGCATAAATAAAATAACAAGTTGATGTCTTTAGCCCATGATTTCCAAAAAGAATTTCAATTTTTTATTTGACAGACCACAGGACATTTTTATCCTTAAATGAGCTTGGGCCCAGAGAAGGTGGCAGTGTTTCTGGGTCCTTTTATATATGTTTTTTTTCTGTGCATGGTAGAGATTTTACTTGCATTTATGGGTTCAGCGGCAAACTCTGGTCACAGACAGTGGTTTTCCAAGGTGTTCTTGAGACCATGCAGTGTTTTCCACCACAGAATTGTGTCTGCTTCTAATGCAGTGCCACCCAACTGCCCAAATGTACTCTTCTGTTGAATAATACATGTAGAGTTTAAGAGGATATTATTTTAAAAATGTGCAAAGAACAATACAAATGCACGGGCTCAGCTGAACTACAGTTGACATTCAGTAAAAACCTCAGATTTTACTGATTCTACACACTACTGCACACTACTACTGATTTAAAACATTTAAAAAGTTAAACTGGACTATTTAAGCTGGACTACATGCCCACTGAATTAATATTCATAGCAAACTAAGCTTAAAGTTCATTTCTCATCTGTAAACATGAAATTAGAATCATTCTTATGTACCACATTCATACCAGAAGTAAACATTTCTTTGTGTGAAAACAAACATACCATCTCATTCTGGTGGAAATAGATGAGAATAAAGTGTAATATGAAATAGTTTGGATGAGTTATTTTCCTTGTTGATGGTTTCCATTGTAACAGCATCAATAGAACTATCTATGCTATTACTGAAATTCACTGTTGCGTATGCTGGACCTTCAGCAGATTTTCCATTTGAGTACTAAGCACTTGCTGAAGAATCAGAGAGAGCTGTGGGTAACTGACTTGTGGAGTAGATGACTTGATCAGCAGAGTTGGATGAGGATGGTGGCTGAGCAGGAGAATAAACAGGATTTGAGAAATCACAGGGTACTTGAGGGTAACTGGACATCAACAGTTTCAAAAGGTTCTGAGGGGTTCGAGGGTAACTGAATATTATCATCAACAGTTCCAGGAGGTCCTATGGGGTTTGAGGCTAACTGAGCATTATCATCAAACATTTTAGAAGGTTCTGAGGGGATTGAGGGTAACTGAACATTACCATCAACAGTTTCAGAAGGTCCTGAGGGGTTTGAGGCTACCTGAGCATTATCATCAAACATATTAGAAGGTTCTGAGGGGTTTGAGGGTAACTGAACATTATCATCAACCATTTTAGAAGGTTCTGAGGGGTTTGAGGCTAACTGAACATTATCATCAACAGTTTCAGAAGGTCCTGAGGGGTTTGAGGCTAACTGAGCATTATTTTCAAACATTTTAGAAGGTTCTGAGGGGATTGAGGGTAACTGAACATTACCATCAACAGTTTCAGAAGGTCCTGAGGGGTCTGAGGCTACCTGAGCATTATCATCAAACATTTTAGAAGGTTCTGAGGGGTTTGAGGCTAACTGAACATTATCCTCAACCATTTTAGAAGGTTCTGAGGGGTTTGAGGCTACCTTAGCATTATCATCAACAGTTTCAGAAGGTTCTGAGGGGTTTGAGGGTAACTGAACAATATCATAAACAGTTTGAAAAGCTTCTGAGGGGTTTGAAGGTAGTTGAGCCATAGAGTAGACTGTGGCAGAAAGGTGTCTACTGTCTTTAATCTCCTCATAGACAGCAAAAGAAACCTAAGAGCAGAGATAAAATACAAACAATAATAAGAAAAATTAGAATAGGTAATGTATTTGATGTGAACGCCACTGTTTTCTTTTCTTTTTGAAGCAGTTCAATGGGTGCTCAGGGTGTTTTTTTCTGTATAAGTCAGATAGGTCAGCCTTTCAGTTATTGATGATTCATTATTAAACATGTTGGATGATTGTTTCAATGAGAACCTGCTCTGAAATACAATATTGACTCACCATGTGATTTGCAGAATCTCTGAGGGGTTGGCTTTGGTTTGAGGCTGAATCTGAGGAGAACCCATTTTAAAACCTTAATTCAGATATAAATGAGAGATTTTTAATATTTAATTATATATAGTATCAACTACCTGGAAGATAAAGAAGACGGAGAATTGATCTGAGACTGTCTGTTTTTCCTGTATTTGCTTTAATGCATGCTCATCTATATCCAGTAGAGGGCAGCATCTACTCATTACTGTTAGCCCACTGGGGCCTAGTGAACATTTTCGGTCTCTACAGAAAATGTTCAATGACTTGTTTATCACACACACACACATTTTACATATATATATATATATATATATATAATGCTCAAAAAATAAAGGGAACAGTTTGAAAAATAAAGAGAACACTTAAACAACACAATATAACTCCAAGTAAATCAAACTTCTGTGAAATCAAACTATCCACACACAACACTGAGCCTCATTTTGACTTGTTTTAAGGACATTACATCAAAGTTGGATCAGCCTGTCGTGTGTTTTTCCACTTTAATTTTGTGTGCGACTCCAAATCCAAGCCTCCATTGGTTAATAAATTTGATTTCCATTGATGATTTTTGTGTGGCCTGAGTTCGATTCCCCGGCCGGGCGGCCAGGGTCCTCTCTGTGTGGAGTTTGCATGTTCTCCCTGTGTCTGTGTGGGTTTCCTCCGGGTTCTCCGGTTTCCTCCCACAGTCCAAAGACATGCAGTCGGGCCAATTGGACATGCTACATTGCCCCTAGGTGTGAGTGTGTGAGTGACTGTCTGTGTCTGTCTGTCCGCCCTGCGATGGACTGGCGACCTGTCCAGGGTGTATCCTGCCTTCCGCCCGAAGACTGCTGGGATAGGCTCCAGCATCCCCCCGCGACCCTGACGGAGAAGCGGCTTAGAAAATGGATGGATGGATGGATTTTTGTGTGATTTTGTTGTCATCACATGCAACTTTGTACAGAACAAAGTATTCAATGAGAATATTTTATTCATTTCAGATCTAGGATGTGTTATTTGAGTGTTCCCTTTATTTTTTGAGCAGTGTATATATATATATATATATATATATATATATATATATATATATATATATATATATATATAATGTGTGTGTGTGTATGAGCATATTTCTATGTGCAATGGTACCTTGACTCTTGCCTCTCTTTTGAAGAGTGACTATGAAGAATAGGAGTCCAATCATAAGCAGTACCAAAACCACAGATACACCGATGACCACATAGATAACTGGAAATTGTGTAGGTGGAGAACCTGAATTAGAGAATCAGATACAAAAAAAAATCAGATCATTCAGAAGTGAGTAAACTGCTAAGATATAAAGAGTCTTGGCAAACATTTTGTTGTGGTGATCAATGTGTTGTGGTGATCACCTGTAGCAGACAATGAAGTTGATGTGGTTTGAGATGTTCAGGATGTGGTTAGTGTTAAGTTTTAGTAACCTGACCTGTGGTAGGTTAAACTGAATGTGGTAGACTATTTGCAGCTGAAGGAAACCAAGCCTGTAGCATGAGTATGTGCAAGAGTGGGGGTTAGGAGAATAGTTCAAGCACCATGGCTGGAATATTGCAGTACAAAAGTGACCATGTTCACAGCCGAAATGTTGCAGTATAAAGTGACGTGTGCAATCAGTAAACAGTGACTATATTACAATAGTCAGTAGCTGGTGCCGTCAGTCAGGTAACATAGCAGCTTGACATTCTATCTAAAAGTATACTATACCATACCACAGTATGCAATATTACATACTGTAATATAATAATATAACACTGCTCTATGCTACACTGTACATATTTGCTATAATACACATAATATAGCAATGAACAATGTGCAATATTAATTATTAGTTGAAATGCAGTTAGTGAGAAAGTGCTCAGAGCTGCCATTGGCCAGTGGAGTTTATTGTTATGTGTAGGAGTGAAGGTCCTGATGTCTGGTTGAGGAGGATTATTGCTCTGGGGATGAAACTGTTCCTCAGACTGGGAGTACGGGTGCTGATGCACCTGTATTGATGTTTAGAGGGCAGTAAAGTACAGAGCTAGTAGCAGTGGTGTGCTGGGTGACTGCAGATGGTGCTGGATCTACAGAGACATTGAGAATTGTAGAGCTCCTGAAGAGTTGTCGACAGGAACCCAGTCATGGGTGAAGAAAGAGTACAGAAGTAGGCTGAATACACAGCCCTGAGGAGCACCAATGTTCAGTATCAGTTCAGTATTGTGTATATAGTGTATATTTCAGGATATAAACAAAATAACAGACTTTGA